>NW_026055460.1:0-240031 GCF_023343755.2 Lodderomyces oxycetoniae | reverse complement strand
GGGGGGGGGGGGGGGGGGGTTGATAGGAGTTTTTTTTTTTTTATTGTTCTTTGCTATATCCTTTATTAATGAGTATCTTTTCAATCTCAAGCCAAAAGTCTCTCACTATTACTTTATCTTTAAATCTTTTATCTCCGCGATCCACCTTGATTTCACGCACATTCCAATCGTGTATTTGAGGTGGTGTACTTTCACCTTGATATCCCAAATAGAACCCGGGGAATTTCCGAAACAAACTTTCCGGTTGGGAAATCTTGTATTTTGCAAATTGCCAGGTTTGACCCGTTGTGAAAATTGCAATTACTCGATTCCAATAGTCTGGACTAGTAAATAAATCGGTATTATCCACCACCATAATCTTTTGTGCTGCAGACACCAATCTATCAGAACGATGATTGATTATAACCACTCCTGAATGCGGCCTGTTGGTGGGGACCGGCTCTGTATAGCGACCTTCTTCTAAAAACTCCTTTACATTTGATAACGACAATAATGCTGTCGTAGCAGGGGATACTATAATAATCGGTTGCTTTTTTATCATATTTGATTTCTGAGAAGATTTGGACTTTTTGCTGTCTGTTCGCTTCAATTCACGCATAAAAGTTTTGGCGTCGGATATCAAATAGCCAAAATCGATATTTTTGGAACCTCTTAGTGCGGCATTGTGATCTATTGACTCTCTTTCAAACAGATTTATCCTATCCAACTGAGGATCTTCAAGTTTACGTTTTTTCTCTTCCGCTCTTGTCTCCAACTTGACATCAAGGTCATTTTCGGTTTTTCTCGTCTTTTCTGTCCCGAGTCCTTCAATAAATTGACACGTTTCAATACTTCCACTTAACCAAGTTTCCAACTCAGTTCTATTTAAATATTTAAAGCTCGCTATACCTAGTTCTGCGGCCTTGGATTTATAGTCGACGTTTGTCTCTCTCTCTTGAAGCCAACAAAATACAACAGATTTCAAATCCTGTAGTTGATCTTCATTTGAAAAATTCGTTTGCATATCCAATTTAAATCTCTTTTGATTAGAACCAAATTGAACTTCTGTCGCTTCTTGTATTAGCTCCGTCTTATCCCCATCATCTTTGTAAAACACTATGGGACCTTTAACTATTGTGGTTTGGCGTAATGCCTTTAATGCTTCTAGTCCCGACATTTCTCCTATCCCCACTTCAATTCCTCCCCTATTTCTATCCAGAGTTTCAAGTTGATTACAACCTATTGTAGATTATAAACACTGTTGATGAATAGATGGGTTTTTTTTTTTTTCACTCTGTTAGTTTCGCGCGAACAATCGAGATTCGATTATATATATATATATATAAATATATATAGAGAGAGAGAGAACATTAGTACTTTAACCAACTATTTAATGGTAAATGGAGGAGACAAGAGGTTTAGCTCCAAACAGGTTATACAGTGGTCTGATGAAGCGGAAGATACTCTAGGGAAGGCTCAAAGGTTATGTACCAATGCTCAAAGACAATTACATATTACTCATCAATTATTAATAGATAAGTTACCAAATGAGGTAGAAGCTACGGAGTTTTTGTTTGCTAGTTATAAGAAACAGTTTGAGGTCATTGAGAGACATTTGGAGGTGATAAGGTATGGTCTAGGAGAAATCGATGCTAAGCTAGTTGACTTTGATAAGATCTTGAACCCAAGTTTGAACCAATTGGATGGTATAATAAGCAAATTGAAAGAGACACAAGTGCCCTCTTTTGTGCAAATAGACAACGACTCTGGGAACAAAAATTTGCTAGACTTTATTGCTACTGAGTCTGTAACTTTGCTAAAGCTGAATATTGAGGTATACAAGTCCAATTGTCTGAAAATACGGGATTTTCTTCATAAAAAATTTCATTGCGAAATGAAACAAGAACAACAGAGTTTCATTAAGCA
Organism: Lodderomyces oxycetoniae; assembly: GCF_023343755.2. Taxonomy (NCBI): domain Eukaryota; kingdom Fungi; phylum Ascomycota; class Pichiomycetes; order Serinales; family Debaryomycetaceae; genus Lodderomyces; species Lodderomyces oxycetoniae. The sequence continues at coordinate 238,126 of NW_026055460.1, read as the reverse complement.
GCATAGTACAATTTGCAAAGCTAACGATTTCTTAGTACCAATCCAGCTTGAGTTGAGAATAACTAATGGCAAATTATCGGAATCCAAGAGCCTGGTTGGAGTCATATTGAAGGAAAATGAGTCCTTAGAAAACGAGTTAGTATCAATGTTGGAAATGATAACAAACCATTTCGATCAATGTCAAAAGGCTGTTGAATTATTAAAATCTGAAAACAGTGCTATTCGGGTGAATTTAGAAGTCCTCGAACGAGATTCACAAGAGCTTGCGGATGTGTTCAAGGAACTCAACACAGTATGTAATATTATTCTGACAAATTCAATCAAATCAGAAAAACTATACAAGCAACACAAGGCTTATATCGACGCAAGTATGAATGGAATGAAAATGGAATTGGAGAGATTCAGAACTTTCAAAACCAGTTCAATTCCTCGTTTTTTAATCTTGGTGAAAAATTGTAAAGAAATTACAAACCAGTGCTCAATCACCGATACTGAACTAGCCGAACGACTTACACCGTGTGAGATATATGCGGAAACAATCAAACAACTCATATTCCATTACAGCCAGTTCTTGAACATATACAAATCCAAATACTTGACTGAACTTCATCACGAGCAATTCCAATATCCTAGGAAATTTTTGAGAAGAGTTGGAGAGTTTCTAAATGAAGAGCTATATAGAATGCAGTTGGAGGAATTGAGCCACCGCAAAAATTGGTTAGCCAAGTATGGAGATTTTATACCAAAGGAGTTTAAGCTTCCTGGAGAACAAGAGATGCCCTCGGTGGTTCAAGTGAATACTCAAGGATTGGGACATATTCAAAACGTCAATGGAATTGAAGAGTTTAATCAGGGAGAAGAAAAACAATTATTAGCATTGATAAAAAGGTTAAAAAGTCTGGAGTTATAAGAGGAAAAACTGATAATAAGAAATAATATTATAAACACACACGCCTACCTTTGACACCGTCTACAGATATATTATTCCCCTCTTTCTTTTCATCCAATAAACAGAGAAAGCCAAAGCTCTTGGGAGGGAGGGAGGGGAGGGGGCTCTTCCCTTCAAGATTAAAAGGGGGTCCTTTCTTTATGACTTTTGCTTCTACAAATGAAGCTATAATTTCGTTTTTGAAACACCGTGCACGACCCATTTCTTTTTTCTTTTTTCCCCAGGAGAAAAAAGATTTTTGTATGTAACGATTACCAAAGGAATTGAATAGATCTCTATACATCTTGGGATTAATTTTCAATATATGACCAGTTTTGGCAATGAACAGGTACTATTTCAGAAGCCAAAACATGGCTCGAATGAGGTTGGGAATATGACGGTAACAGGAGAGTCTTTACTGATGATAATGGCAGCGTCTGGAATGCATGATGAGTATTCAGATTTAGAGGATTCCAGTGATGATGTTAATGTTAATGTACATGATGATGATGATGGTGATGACGTTGTGGAGTCAGAACGACGCGAGTTGTTAGATACAGATATTCCCAACTCTTCAATCTACTCCCGTTATGGAATCGGGGCGAAATTGTTAATGAGAATGGGGTACCAAGAAGGTAAAGGATTAGGATCTAATCAAACAGGTATCGTCAATCCCATTGAATCAATAGGAACAAAAGGCCGGTCAGGTGTAGGGTTTGAAAATCCAATGCGCGTTAAAGACCAAGCTGTAGCTGATTTGAGCTTGGATGCAAAGAAGGATAGTTTTGGAATCAAGTTGGAAAGATTAAAATCAAAGGTTTTTGATGTGATGTTTAAATTGGAGAAAATTGACGCACCAATTCCCCATCAGCTACAGATCTGGTTGAGAGATGTAAAAGAGGGAAATGAGACTGACATTGACTTGATTGAAAATATCTATAAACAGCTAATCACAGTACTGGAAAATTTAACCATTTTTAATCAAAGAGAAAAATTGTTAGACTACGAGTTGCAGCAAGTGGATGACAGCGATATAGACAGTCTCATTCTACAGTTGTCCTCTACACGTGATTTGGTGAAGCTGTGGTCATTGTCCACTAAAATTGAAAATTTATCTATAGATCAAGTATTGGAGCAGTTGACAACACTGGATATGAAGGATACATATATCTCGGAATCTGTGTTTTTGAGCATATTGAAGCCAAGGCTTGACAGGTTATTAGGTGTTGAATTGTCTTCATTAGAAGAGCAAGAGAAGCTTGTTGTTCCAGCTCTTTGTGATTTGTCGCAACTGTGTAGCAAGTTTACAATTGACGCAGATAAACTTTGTCAGTTTGATTCGTTTTTGTTCAAGCAATACTCCAAACAGATTGTGGAGTTGTTGAAAAGAGGGCAAAATTCAAAAGGGTTTGACGGTGAGGAAGTAGAAATGGTGATAACTACTGTACTATCCTTATGGATGAGAAACCCGGTTTTTGTTAATTCCAAAATCGTGTTTGGCTTATTATTGAAAGAAATATTTATAGATCATATTATGGCAATGATCAATACCTGGGATGTAGGATCAAAGAACTTACTAAGTATTACAGTGCAGGATTATTTGACTCTTTTTTCCAATCCAGATACTATGATGAGCTTGCATAAGATTTACGAAGCATTTTGTTTGAAAATCAGAAAGCATATTGATTATGAAAATCCAAGCTCGGTGTGGTTTTGTCTATCGCGGGACTACCACAGAATTATACCTCAAATAAAGCTGATACTTGAAATATGGATACCAGAGATATCGCTTTATGAACAAAAGCAAGGGGAGTCTCTTTTACGATTATTTGAGAAATCTTTTGTCAACTGGATTGCACAAAGTGATTTGGACAATGAACTGATATTTGATATTATATTTCTAATCTGTGAAGTAACCGTTTCCATGTGCGAGTCAACTTTAGCGATATTGATGTATATGGTTTTCAATACCTGGATTGGAAAACTAATACTGGTGTACAATAGAAATCCTCAAAATGTGCCTGAATGGTATTCAAGGTGGTACAGTTACTTTTGTTCCAAATGGAATACAGTAGATACAACAATCCAGGAAATAATCTCTTGGTACTTGACAAAGGGGTTGACTATAATTCAGTCCAACTTTGATGCTGCTGTATGTGACGAGCTTCCGATGCTTGGTGGACTTAGGCACCCTAATACAGACCAATTCTTTTTTAAGGATACTATCACCACTAACGCGCATGGCATACCATTACATCAACTCCTTACCACCTTCAAGGATATTGTTTTTGAGTATTGCTCAAACAAAGAAATCATGGTCAAAATTTTAAAGGACAAAGTCCATCGAAATAGCGGGTCTCAAATCATTGAATTTAGTGCCAATAGTAGGACTATTTATGGGTACATTGACGATGACGTGCTTTGGGTTTGTACTACAGAAGAATTTGAAGACGGGGAATACGAGCCAATCTTGCTACCTCAATTGGCTCGTAATCTCCATCTTTGATTTGTTAAGGGACGAAATTGTTTGAAAATCCCCCCTCCCTCCCCCCTTCCCATCTTCTTCTTTATATCAATATGCGAATTCACTAATCGTTTCATAAACTTTCGGAGTTTTATATTTTATTTTTTTTTTTTTTTTCAATTTCTCATTTTTATTTTTCCTTCTGGCGAATCGAGACCAAGGCAAAATTTGTTATCAATTGAGAATGGTCCTTTTTCTCTCACCATTGACTACAACTGCAACTGCCGCTGTAATCTTTTATCCCCTTACCACAGCTTTCACCCCACTTGTTGAAAGTCTACTACCTTTCCCCCGATGCATAAATGTATACTTGGTATCTCAAAGCATAGTCGAGCTTTTCGTCGAATGATGATTCTTGAGCTTCGACCAGTCCAAGTGCAGATTCGAAATTATTCGGAAAGCGCCTCTCTGGAGAAACAACCACCGCCGATTTCAAGGTTTGAAGCTACAAAGCACTATATAAAGCAGGTACATATTGAGGGCTCAGATGAAGCAAATACGGTTTTAGGATATTTAAGGAGAGCAGGTGCTCTCTCGGTTTTGGTGATGTTTGCTTCTATTGGCTATGCTGTTTATGTGGAAAAGAGCAACAAACCTAAGGAGATAGAGGAGATAGAAATCGAGGAGTACATGCCCAAGCTAGGTGAGGATGTGCGGTATGCCAATAAGTAATAAGATAAGACATGTCTTTTTTTTTTTTGCGTCTGTGATCAATGGTAGTTTTGCTATTTGGGATTTAGTTTTTTACCTTTACTCTTTTTGTATATAGAATAACTTGATGGAATGTTTTTACGATATCTATTGAACCCAAAAATACACCCTCAAAAAGGAAATCACGAGCAAGGTGTTTGCTAAACTTCAATTGACAAGCACGTTTTCTTTTCGAAAAAATGGCAGTACTTTACAGTTTATGTTTTCCCCCAATCAAATTGTAGATACCCCGGATGTAAAAATGCGATGAGCAAGAAACTAAGAGCCGCTGACATCTCATCTGAGTTACGTAATATGGATCAATTGTATTATATAATACGGAACCGTTCTGTTATATAATACATATCCAGCGTATTACGTAATTTTTGAAAAAAAAAAATCATCACTTTGCTTCTATAATTCCATTAGTTTTCTTTAAATTTCATCACAGCAATCCAAATTCAAATAGCTTTTGGAAATAGGTGATAGATTTGATATATATATATACCTGTACATATTTACGTATACATATATATCTGTTTGTTCTCAATCACGTTTCTTTCTTTCCCCCCCCTTTTTTTTTCACAAACTCCTTTAAGCTGAAAGAGGAGTATATTTACAAGAGTTATTAAATTTTTCAAGTACTAAAAATGTATAGACCAATTATTAGATCAACTGTTGCTCGTCAAACAAGAGCAAGAATTGCGAGATGTTACTCGTCCAATGCATCTACCCAATCAACCAAGACATTCCTCAACTCCAGATTGATAGTTGGGGGGTCGATTGTTGGTTCCATTGCCATCGCATATGGTTACTTGGCCAGTAATCAATCATTCTCCATACAGAATGAAACGGCTAGAAATATTAGAGATAATTTCACCAACGGTGATGCTATGGCTGATCAACAGCAAAAAAAGCTTAAAGATCAACAGCAAAAATTGAAAAACAACAAGACCGACAAGGAAATTGAGGATGCTGAAAAGTCAAAGAAAGAAAATGTACAGGAAGCAAGCGGCACCGATACTAAGAATATTTCCAGTGATTCCGAAATAAGGGACGCAAAGTCTAATGAATCAGTTGAAAAATCTAGTAAACACAGTGGTGGCATTTATAAGAGAAATGAAGAGAGTGCTAGCAATAAAGAAACTCTCACTTCAATTGAACAAAGTGAAAAACATGGTGAAGGTGAAGGTGAAGGTGAAAAAAAAGAAGAAGGTGAAGGTGAAGGAGAAGGCGAAGGAGAGAAAGAAGGTGATAAGGATGCCTCAACCGGTGAGGAAAAGCAGGAGGCTGCTTACAATCCTGAAACGGGAGAAATTAATTGGGACTGTCCATGTTTAGGAGGTATGGCCCATGGACCATGCGGTGAAGAGTTTAAAGAGGCATTTTCATGTTTTGTATTTTCTGAAACTGAACCCAAAGGTATCGATTGTATAAAGAAATTTGAAAACATGAGATCATGTTTTAAGCAACATCCTGATCATTACAAAGAAGAATTATACTATGATGATGATGATAAAGAGCTAGACACTGAAGGAGTAGAGCATGCTACTTTGGAATCAGCTGAACCAGCAGTGCAAGAAATTGAAACTGGTATTGAAGAGGGAAAACTCAAACCAAAAGAGAAGTAAGTAACATAATATAATATTAGCACATAGTACACATAACTTAATCAACATGCACATTTTGATTTATTATCTATTTGAATGGTTTGATGCAAATCGATTATATTATTTGAATTTTGCAATCTTCGATGTTCCATGTAGTCACTCAGATGAAGGTCTCTACCCAATGTTGCTGCCCTTACAAATAACTCCTTGACTTTATCTAGTTGTTTTGCACTTACTTCCAACACATCTGTATCCCAATTACAAATATAATCACCAACATTTGCTGGCAGCTTTGTTGCATTGTTGGGTAATATATCCTTGATTTCCTCTTTATCCACTACTCGATTTTTCGACTTATCAAGTTTGTTCCCAACAATAATCACACCTGGGTTAGCAACACGACAATGCTCTATAAACCAACCAAACCAGTCTCTCAAGCTTAGTACAGACTCGTAATTGGTTATGTCATAGCATAGGATACATATATCAGTACCTCGATAGAATGCCAGTGATATTGAATTAAACCTTTCTTGTCCAGCAGTATCCCATATTTGCAAATTTATCTTTTCTGTGTGGAAAGAGTTATTCTCCAGCACCTCTTCTACTTCCTCAAAGGGTGCTGCCTGCGAAACTGATTTGGTAGTTTCAACAGTTTTCCCACGAATGTGTTTTTCTCGAGGTAGTTCAATTGTTGTAGTGAGATAATCGCCGCCAATTGTAGCTTTATATGAGTTTGTAAACACATGGTGAACAAACTGTGACCTTAAACAAGTCTTGCCCACTCCCAGATCTCCTAGTAGCACTATTTTCAACGTTGGTACTTGTTGATGGTGGTGGCTTGATGACATCGCTAGAGTATTTCCTTGTCGTGTCTCCGTCAATTAGAATCCTATCAATTACTAGTAGAAAATGCCCGAGCTCTTCGTATACTGCTAGCAACCATGCAGAGTGATAGCAACCATGTGGACCTCAAAACGTGGTCGTAATGTACAATCGAAGGAAATCTGTAAAATTGTAAACAGATGTTACATACACGATAAAGTCTAGTAACCCAGCCGGGTAATTTCAAAATCGTAACCTTATCAGCTCATTTTTTTTGTCAGCCGGGTAATTTTAAAATTGCAACCCTATAATCTCATCTTTTTTATTGTTAGCCGGGTAAGTTCAAAATCGTAACCTCTTAATATCATCTTTTTATTGTTAGCCGGGTAATTTTGAAATCTTATTGTATTTTAATCGTTTACTCTTTTTTCTTTTCAAAGGTTAAAGAATGGCAGTTGGAAAATAGCAAACTAAATAACCAGGTAGTGTCGATGGTACCAAAGGCGTCGTTTGGAGTTTCTTTGCGCGCGCTCTCTCTAGACGAGAACTGCCCCTTCTAACAACGACCACGAGACAATCTCTCTGGATGTGACTTTACTACGATTCGATCTGCAGTACATATAAATACTTTGTAGCAAATGGTACCATTTTTGTCTACTCGCACATGAAAATCTCTCTCACTCCTCAATGTAAGTCTGTACCTCTCAGTGTTTCATCTATCTATGCATTTTTTTTTCTTTCTTCTCCCCCACCCCTTGTCCTTTTTGCACAGAGAGAGGACTTTTCTTTTTTTTTTTTTTTATTTTTCAAATCTCGTTTTAATTTTTATCTCGTTACTCGAAATCAGCCTCTCGAGATAACAAGATTTTACACGAAACACCCAGCTGTTTAAGGCCACAGGTACATTCACGGTAAAGAATGAAGGTGTATTACATAGGAATATTAAAGACTACCGGTTCCAAAACTGTAGAGCTAACCTCAGCCAGAGACTTGTCCCAATTTTCATTTTTTGAAAGAAATGGAGTATCACAGTTTATGACCTTTTTCTCAGAAACAGTGGCACAGAGAACTGCTGCTGGCCAAAGACAAAGCGTAGAGGAAGGAAACTATATAGGTCACACATACACGCGATCAGAAGGTTTGTCTGCTGTCATAATAACAGACAAGGAGTATCCAGTAAGACCAGCATATACTTTGATAAATAAAATTTTGGAGGAGTATTTGTCATTGCACCCAAAATCAGAGTGGGACAACATTGAACAGAGTAACACGTCATTGAATTATCCTCAATTAGAAACGTATTTGAAAAAATACCAGGATCCAGCTCAAGCTGACTCAATAATGAAGGTTCAACAAGAATTAGATGATACAAAAGTAGTTTTACATAAGACAATCGAAGGTGTTTTACAAAGAGGCGAGAAATTGGATTCTTTGGTGGACAAATCCGAAGCATTGAGTAGTTCTTCGAGAATGTTTTACAAACAAGCAAAAAAGACAAACTCTTGTTGTATCATTATGTAGTGTGAGTGTTGTCCTATTTTGCAATGATATCTAATTGTATATTATATTTGTTTTGGAACCTGATAAATAAAAGCTTTTGTGCTGGTCATCGTGCTAGTCCTCATACTAGCCCTTGTACTTGTCCCAAAACAAAAAAGAAAATCCATTTTGATACTCTATAATATTGAATTCTACATATATATATAAATATATATATATATATATACGTGTGTATCTATGGCTCTACTCTCTATTCTTTTAAAGTGGTTTGCTTAACCATATCAAATGCTTTCAATAGTTTACGCCTTGCTCCTAATGCAGTAACACCTTTCTTTTCCAACTGTGCATCATTCATTTCAACCAAATCTTTCCAATAAGTATCTTTCAAACATTCAGTATACTTGTGCAATCTAAGCAACTTCAACCATGCTGGTATATTATTCAATAAGTCAATACTCGTTACTTCGCTTGGCATTGAAGTCGTGTTTGATGAAAATCCATTTTGATTGTTTGCCGAAGATAATGAAACACTTTGTTGCTGCATTTGAATCGAGGAGTTTGGTGGCGAAATGCGTTTTTTAGAACTCATTCCCATCAAGGGGTTAAAATTGGATCTCTGAGCACTGGAACTAACAGGAACTGATGATGAGTTCGCCGATCTTTTTAGCGAATCCTCATAATGTAAAGTATTAAATACATGATGTGATGCATTGAACTTCTCTGAACCCTGAGGCATAACTTGCTGTTGCTGATGCTGTTGCTGCTGTTGCTGCTGTTGTTGCTGCTGTTGCTGCTGTTGTTGTTGCTGTTGCTGTGTGTGATAGTGTTGATTATTCCAATAGGGATATTTCTTGTGACTATCTAAAGCAATTCTAGAATTAATTGTATCTAAAGCACCTAATTTAAGCGTAGCTTGCGACATATCAATATCTTCATCCCGATGAAGACCATTGCCTGTAGTGCCCATGCCCATGCCCATGCCCGTACCCGTTTGATGAGGTTGCAAGTTGGGATTGAAATATTGTTGCTGAGTATTTCCATTATAAGCATTCTGATACTGGGATGTCGCATTTCCATTAGGGTTTGCCGCGGCTGCTAATTGTAAGAAATTTGTCTTTTCATACAAATGTGATGTTGGCGACTTTGCTCTATCTAAAAGAAAATGATGATTTACATTGTGGTTTTTTTGATAAGGGTCTGCAGATCTTGGACGTGCAATATCCTTATCCACACTCAAATATTGATTATTTTGACTTTGACTTTGATTTTGATTTTGATTTTGACTTTGATTGTGCTGATTATGATTTTCATTTCGTGGAGGAGAATAATAGGCACTGGACTTTTGCGCCAGTGCTTGTTTAAACTTGGCCTTTTGATCATTCAAGCTCAACTTATCAAAATTTGCCATAAAATCTTGGCCATAGACATTTTTGTACAGTGATGATGATGTTGATGATGTTGTCGTTGTTGTTGTTGGAAATAGTACTTGTTGCTGATGTTGCTGGTAGTTTAAATGATTATTCAATTTAGACTGGAAAGTAAGCAAAATATCAATGGGCAAATTTGCACACAAATAGTCAATCATGGCTACTGTATCATGAGGACTCAAGTTCTCAATCCAGTTACTAAAGATTAGCAAGTCCAGATAAATGTTGGACTGTGCTGAGGCTTCCGTTTGCGGCTGTGCTGTAGGCTGTTGCTGTTGTTGTTGTTGCTGCAGAGGCTGCAGTTGTTGCAGTTGTTGCAGTTGTGAATTCAAGTTCAGGGTGCTAAAAGTAGAAAATGATTGCCCTGATCTGCCAAATATATTTGAATAGTCAGTAGCAGATTGAGGTCTATCAGGAACAGAAGAAGATGGCTGAAGTATGCTTCCAAGCAGTAGATTCGGTGCAGTTGCACCTACTGTCGATATTGATGATGATGCAGCGGCAGCGGCGGCGCCTATTTTTGGAGTTGTTGACAAAGAGTTCACATCCTCAAGTCTCGTGCCGAAATTTGAGCTTGATGATGGGTTCAACAAGCTTGTACCAAGAATATCGTGATTTCTTCCAAATTTTGCAGCAGCCGGTGCCTCCAAATTTGAAGTAAAAGATTTTAAACTTGTTGACTGTTCAGAAAAGTTATTTCCATTCAGATTCACAGGTGGTATTAGAAGCAGCGAGGAGGAAGCAGCAGTGCTGGTGCTACTTTGCGCTGGCATCGTTGGTCCTGTTTGATACCTCAAATCCAAATCTAACAAAGCTTCGAGTTCGTGCTGTAACTTTGTTCCCACACTTTGCTGCCTAGAAGGAAGATGATGATCCAGTTCTGACGCATCCTGGTTTCCATTATTGAATTCCATAACTTTTACCAGGGTCTATAAAATGGAAAAGGAAAAAAAAAAAAAAAACAACGTTGAAAAATAAAAGAAAAAAAAAATAGCAGTACAAATTGATCTTCTATTTTGATGTTCTTACTTAGTTGATGTTCCTTTTTTTGGTGAAAAAAATTTGGGTCATCAAAGTGCCAAGCATATATACCAGAAATCGCGATGAACTTCAACGACGATCGGACTAGATGGGTAACAAACTCTATATAGCGAGAGTCAAGGGAGAGAAAGAAAAAAGAAAATTTTTTTGAAAATGAGCAGAGGTGAAACTGAGAGCAGAGGTGAAAATAAACAGCAACACGGGTTTGACTAAAAGTTAGATAGTGGTGACAAAAGAAAGAGAGCGAGGAAGCGAGGAAGAAAAGGAGGGAGGGAAAAAGAGAGAGACAGAGAGAGAGAGACAGACAGAGACAGAAACGTATTAGTAAAAATATATAGTTAGTGTCCTCCACTATCTCGCTCTGCTCGATAGTAAGAATGGGTGCGTGTACAAATTTAGCGCATAGGCGTTAAAGCTGGGATGAAGGAATGCCCAAGAAGCTACTTCTCTTAGGCGAGAAGATTCTATTTGTCGCTGAATTGAACAGGGATTTTTTTTTTCCCGTAAGAAAAAACAATAGGACTAGTTTCCAATTGTATACAGGGTTTGCTTTGAAAGAAAAAATAGAAATAGAAATAGAAAAGAAAATCTTTTTTCGGTGTACATTACACGACCCATTTGATTGTAAGCGAGTTGAATGGTACGTTGTATTTAAATATATACAATGCCTCAACTGGGCAACAGAAGGAAATGTTAGCCAATAATGAGGAAATGAGGAGATACTCGCCTCAAAGGGGGGCCCTGTGGTTTCAAACTTTGATGCTTTATTAACTCTATAAATCTCTTTCCACCTCCACTTTCACCCCCACCTCCAATACACACACGGTTGGGTTACAGATTTCTATTTATTCTGCTCCCAATATTTCTTATTCTCATTCATTATCTCACAAGCAAAACTTAGATTGGGATACAATTGACTAATACTATTGAACAAATTCTCAGCAAATGTACCAATAAAAAACAATTGACCTTGCGGAATCATGGGATTGTTTAATAAGATTTTGTCCAACTCTCTAGGAACTGCTTCATATATAATTTCTTTTTGTTTGAAAAAATCTAATGCACTAGCTTCATCATCACTATCATCCTCGTCATCATCACCTATTTCATTTTGAAAATGGCACTCTCTCTTCTCCCTCTTCTCTAACATTTTCTCAAGCTTTTTAATTTCGTCAAATTCTCGTTGTAGCACTACTGCCCATTGTGAAGAGATTTCCAATGGACGAGTAACATTGGAAATATCGGCAGATTTTATAAGCAGAGCACATATCAATTTAATCTTACTATCTTGATATTGGCTGAACTCTTGATTGAAACCGTTTTTGTTGAAACCGTTGTTATTGCATTCTTCAGTCAATTGCTTCAAATCTTCCAAATATTCAAAGTGATTAGACATATCGGTGGCTATAATTGATACTGTTATTATATCCCGGATACTTAATTTTGAATCCCCGCTAATTTTGGTTTCCAATAAACTAGGCCAAAAGATGACTAGGATCTTGTTGATGAAAATTGACGCATGGTATGATTCTAAAACTGAGCGCTCGTTATAAATGAGTGAGATTGGGGCTTTATTATCAATCAAAAACGCATTAGTGGTGCCAGGATGGGAAACATCGTGTCCCAACGCAGCAACTAGTAATGCAAAACATTGTATAGGATTTAGTAGTGGTGGGTTTTCCATGAGAGACAGGTTCTCTTCTTTATTTTCTTGCTGTTCCTCCTGTTCTTGCTGTGCCTCTTGTTCTTGCTGCTCCTCCTGCTTTTCCTTAAAATGACCTAATTTAATACAAAAATAAAAACACGCTTGTAATACATCCACGGCATGACGAAAGTTATGAAACGGGTTATCACTATGGTAACTATCCCTTACATGAAAAATCAAAGCCAAAAGTTCATTTTTCGTTGGTATATGAAATTTCAAATCGGTTTTCCTCTTTTTCTTCTTTGTCCCCCAGTGTGGCTGTTGGATTTCCTTTAAAGCTGTTGTAAACATTATATAAACACAATATATCAATTCATCATTACTTAACTCGTGTGCTGGGAATGACCAGTCCTTGACAATTGAAGTTAAATAAGGTATACGTTTTTGACAAGTATTCGACAACAAATCGATAAAGTCGATCTCCGAAATTAGGAGATTCTTCAATCCAATCAATTTCTGAACAGACCCCGAGGGTCTGCTAACTGTTTTGTTCAATATTGTGATCATTGTTGGTACTCTAGTGTTATATTGTTCCTTGTTGTAATCATCCAATTCATCACTATTGTCATCATCATAATAATAGTAATAATAATCTTCTCCTTCTTCTTCTTCTTCTTCTTCTTCTTCTTTTCTTTGCAGTCTCCTTACTAGTCTTGTTATTGTACCTGTCCAAGTTCCGATTCTTGATATTCTATGATGTACTGTATGCAAAATTGTATTGATCTTCTTTTCTATATGTGATACTTTTTCAACATGATCCGTAATTAGCAAATTATGATGACTGAAAAAGTAATTTAGTAAAATCTTCTTGTCCCTAAATCTTAAAGATTCTAAAGTCTTTTTTTGTTGTTGCAGTCGAAACCCAGTTTGGTGTATATTTTGTTGTTTTTGATGTTCATCTGGTTTTAGTATTACAAGTATTGGGTGATTGCAGTCTGTTTCGTTATTACCCTTTTTGAAAAGATGGATAAGCAACTGTTTAAATGAAGGAAAATATTGATACTGTTTCTGCTGCGGGATATTGTACTTGCTAATGGGTTTTATTTTGAAATCTGGTACATCCTTGATGAGTGATAATACTTCGAGCATCATCTTGATAAGTCTTGATCAACTATAGACCACCTTGTTAGCTGAAATCAATATCTACTCTCTCTTCTCTTTATTACAACACAATCTCGCTTTGCTCGATAGTGTTGTCTACTCTCTTCTCTTTATTACAACACAATCTCGCTTTGCTCGATAGTGTTGTCTACTCTCTTCTCTTTATTACAACACAATCTCGCTTTGCTCGATAGTGTTGTCTACTCTCTTCTCTTTATTACAACACAATCTCGCTTTGCTCGATAGTGTTGATAGCTGAAATGTACAAAAATCTCAGTATGTTACCGCGTGGATAAACCAAATTGACAAAATGTGTCTATGTGTCTATGTGTCTATGTGTGTGTATATAATGGTAGTCCAGTTGAGCTTCGGCTTTATTTCTTAGTATGGGATGGGGACAAATGCCAATGAGCGTGACTTTTAAAAATTTCACCAGTGATGTCTTCAACAAAGCTTGCACCGGGTTTCAGGAAACGATAAATGTCTCTTTTGTTTATAAAATGGATTTTTTAGTCGAGTAATCGCTTTACAGGTGAATAAACCAATTCACTCACCTCCTCGTCTTTCCCGTGTGCCTTTCAACTAAGAGAATCTCTCTAATAATTGATAGAAAAAATATATAGAGAGAGGAAAAAGAAACTAAAACCAGGCAATAGTTGTGAAACTCAATGTGCGACACTATCGAGCAACACTATCGAGCTACACTTTCGAGCGACACTATCGAGCGACACTATCGAGCGACACTATCGAGCAGAGCGAGATAGTGGAGCACACTAGCTGCTACCGACTTGCTTATTACCTCAATGGGCCGGCATTACTTGCACAACTGTTTGCTCGTGACAAAAGTATCATAGATACTCACTAAAGAGGATGGACATTACTTACTAAAGAAAAAGGACATTGGTTTTCATACAACTCCTCGAAAGGATATATAACTTATACGCTAAAGTTCTATAGATTTTGACCAATCAAAGCTCCTTAATTTTTTTTTCCCTCTTAAAGGATGAGATTTTTATCACATCTTAGTTCATTTACTCCTTGTTAGAGAACTGTACCTTGATGTAATTACTACGGTTTGTAAGCGCATGAGGAGCTTGGTCAGATATAAACTGGGAAAAAAAGAAAGAAAAATTAAAAAATAAATCCAAAGCTAAGTTCCCACACAATGTGAAACAAAATCCATAAATGTAAATTAATCCTAAATGTGACCGGTATTGTAAATATCTAAATTGTAAGTTTATATTTATTATTTAGCAGTCTAAAGAAATTTACTAATATACAAGTTGGTGAAAGTTGCTACATGCGAAACAAGCTCAGTGTCCACTGATTTATTATAAAGCCCATACTACTTTTTTAGCCGTTGTGTTTAAGCCGTTATGTTTCACCGTTCAACCCTATTTTTTTTTTTTTTTTTTTTTTAATTTATTTTATTTTATCGTGCTTTCATTAACTTTTCAATATATCACAATGCTTACATTAGTGAATAATTGAGCCACAACTTTAAGCAGTTTTTGTATCCTTCTACTTTGTCTCGATTTGACTCTCTCTAACTAGTACTATTCCTACACCATCGAGCGAAGCGAGATGGTGGAGCAGTAACTGTGAGGCTCAAATAAATCAAGGTAGTGCAAGTCGTAACTATTTGTTTTACGTTTGAGGGGTAAATAAATAAAACGTTAAAACTCATTGAACAATAAGTCGTAGAAAGTGGAAAAGGGGTGAGAGCTGTTGAGAGTAAATAGTCAGCAAAATGTTGAAGAGGCAAAATGTAGGAGGCAAAATGTAGGAGGCAAAATGTTGAAGAGGCAAAATGTAGGAGACAAAAAGTTCATGAGGCAAAATGTTGGAGACAAAAAGTTCAAGAGACAAACCATGATATTTATTGTTGAAAGAAAAAATAAAAATAAAATAAAATAAATATCTACCTCACATTACATACGCTTCACTCTTATAGTTTAGCTCAGACGAGATTAAGTTGAATGTATGGGCTTTGCTACCTTTACTTTCTTTCTCCTCCTGATATCAAAAATAATTAAGGAACTTTGATTTGTCAAAATCTATAAAACTTTAGTGTATGTCAGTGTATTGAATAATATAGACTAATCGACATACTGGATAATAATTACCCACTATCTCGCTCCGCTAGATAGTGTCGCTATATATGGTGTTGATGGTTAACGGTTTGGCTATTATATTTCCTAATTTTCTTTTCTAAGCCAACGTCTTATTTTCTTGAGAGTCGAGTCTTGGTAAAGTATTGTGTATAATAGTCAATATATTATTAGTCACGTGATGTAACATCATAAAGTCACGTGTATATTTGTTTCATGACACGTGATCATAACATATATATCACAAAAACAAAAAGAGGGTTACTCTCTACTCTCTACATACTGCTCCACTAGCTCGCTTCGCTCCCCAGTGTCGCCAAATAAACTAATACAAGATAATAACAACTTGAATCATTAGCATAAATAAATCTGCTATTACCTGTCTATAGTAGAATCTTTCTACCCCACCTCCCCTTTCTCATTTTTATAATATAAACTCTCAAATGTAGTAAAACCGAGCATCCATCCTTGTTTTAAAGAGCATTCATCCTTGTTTTAAAAAGCATACCAAATACAAAATAGTAAAACAAAAATAGTAACAATAAACACGTTAATCTTGATAATTTTCAGATTCCTTTTTGATTTTTTGTGCTTGGTAATCTTGCTATTAATATCTTCCATCAAGTCTAGTTTGGTATTTATATCGAAATTCAACAATTGTTTATAGTCATGTATTTTGTCCTTATAAAAAATTGATTTGTTCTCAAGTTTCTCCAAATTGATGGATATTTCATCTAATTGATTTAGACTCGCAGTTATTTCGTCCTTGTTGGATATTCGTGTTTGAGCTAGATTATTGCTTAATTCGTGTTTAAGATTGTTGATATCATTCTTTAAAAAGTTTAAATAGCAAATAATCAAATCAAGCTGAACTAATGACGGAGTCATTGCTACAGAATCGGAATTTAGTATCGCCTTCTGTTTTAGCGTTAGCTTGTTTGATATCGTTGTCATTATCTTGACTAATGGCATTAACGGATCAGAAGAAAAATTGCCTACTTTTAGCTCCTTGTCCTTATCATTCTTTTCCAACTCTTCAAGAATATTGTCTATATTCAACAAATAATTCACCAACTTGTCATTTTCAATAATATGTCTTTCATCATATTGGAAATTGAATCCTCCGCAGTTCAATATAGAGTAAACAATGTCTTCACTAGATTGCAAAGATAATGAAGACGGGTTTTTGACATCACTATCTCCGCCACTACTACCGCCGCCTCCTTTCCCTCCTTTCGCTCCTCCGCCAACATTTTCGACTAGTTGTTTCTCCTGCTCTTCAACAGCCCCAGTGCCACTTTCACCGCCACCAGTATCACAAATACTGGTATTTTCTTCTTGTGTAGTGGAAGAAGGAGGCACACGCCACTTGAACTTCCGATCGGGCCCCTTTGGGGTTACTGGTCCCCCTATATTGAAATTCACTTGACTCAGTGACAAATAGCCAGTTAAACCCCCATTCTTTCCTGGTGAGGATGGAGCAATAGGTACTGGTCCCAGCTTGAAAAACTGATCAACCAATCTATTCTTCAGCTCGTTTCTGGAATGAGTAGAAGCGCTAGTATTAGTATTTACTTTCGATATCAACGATGAAGAATAGCTTTTCCCAATTTCAATATCTCCAAAATCAGATCCATTATTAACACCAAGTTTCAAGTCCCTTAAAAATTTGGGATTATGCAATACTTCGTATCTGTTATCTCCTCCCCCTACTCCTTCTTCGTATCCTCCTCCTCCTCCTAATCCTAATCCTCCTCCTCCTCCTAATCCTAATCCTCCTCCTAATCCTAATCCTCCTCCTTCTCCATTAATATCTCCAAAATTTGACTTCCGTCGCTCACTACTACCATTATGAAGCGCATTTTTACCAATTTTATTCAAATTTACACCTGAACTCAAAGCCGATCCAGAAACCAGTGGGCTATTTCGATCATTATTTTTTGATCTCCTTTTCATCATCATCAGTTTCTTATCCAAGGTGAAAAAGCTCAAACTAGGCTCATCTCGGGAAAGAATAGCAGGAGGCGTGATAGGTTGAAATTTGGGATTCGAGGGTGTGAGACTATCAATATCCAAGTTTTTTATATTATCACTCGATTTAGATATTTTGGGTGGCGTGGTTGTGGTGGAGTTTGAGCTTGAGCTTAATGAAGATGCAGATTTCCGCTGCTTATGGTTGAAATTTAAGTTGATGATATTTGTTTCTGAATGATTCTTGGAAATAATTGGTGATTGCGATAAGATTCCGGTTGATGGTCTCGAGAGAAATTTGCTTTCTAAATTTGAGAGCGATCCCCCTCTTTTGGAATAAGAAAGGTCTTGAGCCTTGGAATAAGAAAGGTCTTGAGTCTTGGAATGAGAAAGGTCTTGAGTCTTGGAATGAGAAAGGTCTTGAGTCTTGGAATGAGAAAGGTCTTGAGTCTTGGAATGAGAAAGGTCTTGAGTCTTGGAATGAGAAAGGTCTTGAGTCTTGGAATGAGAAAGGTCTTGAGCCTTGGAACGGTTCGAGAATGCTTGCCAAGAAGGTGTATCCTTAAAATCATTATTGTCATTATGTTCCTTGGGAATAGTTGACGTTATAAACGAATAATTCTCATGTCCATTGAAATGACCACCACTCTTGGTAGGTCCAAAGTAATCATACTCACTACCATTGCCATGAGTATCGCTTTTTGCTATCTTTTCATTGACTTGTTTGGAATCGCTTTTTGCTATCTTTTCATTAACTTGTTTGGAATCGTTTAGATCTGATATACTTATTATGGGATTTACTCGTTGACACGTATCGTCCAACGGCTTCAGCTCGTCTTTGTTTCCTTCTGTCGTCATTTCTATCCCATTCCATTCCGTTTACCAATCACTCAAACAGCCGAAATACCAAACCACTATCATCTGAATGGAAAGAAACACACCTCTCTTTGATGGCCTGATTAAGCTCAATGTGCCCTTCTTTGAGATTGAAAAATGTTACCGACCCGTGCGCTACCAAATCAACTTGCTATTCTTTTTTCTCGTGCAAAGTGGTCAGAAAAAAAAAAAAAGAAACGACCAAAGATGCAGGGGCGGGGGGGGGGGGGGGGGGAATCGCTAATTTATCTATGTATGTATGTATGTATGTCATAAAGAGATGTCGTGAGTCTTTACAAGGACAGGGGATTTGGTTGATGCGCCAGAAATTGTTTATATAGTGGGACTGTTTTTTTTAAAATATACTGTGATGTGCTATATAGAAGGCGGCAGGAAAGCGGTTTGTTGATTGCGGTGGGTGCTATTTTGCGGCAGGGCAGCGGTTTGTTGATTGAGGTGGGTGCTATTTTGCAGCAGAAGCTCTTGAACCACCACCTTGCTTGATTAAATTCAATGTTACATCGCTCAACTTGACTTGTGGTAATTGTTTTTCTCCCTTACCACTAGGCTTTGATAAAAATCCAATTTTGATCAAGTAACTTATATAAACACCCATCAAGTCAACAGTCACTCCGCTTCCTTTACTCTTGTCCTCTCCAGTAAGTTTTGCATCCTTAACCAATGACTCCTTAGTATTAGTATCGTCTAATTCTGGCGCTTTTGTATCCTGGGGTAAATTGTCCAATACAAAATGCAATAATGGGAATAAGGCACTTTCTTTGCTCTTTTCAACAACAAAATTTTCCAAGGCACTTGTCCATTGCGGATAATCTACTGGTGAAATGTCATAACCATATTGTTTCAAGCTTCCTAAATACTCATTGAATTGAATACGAGGATGTCCCGTAACATGAGCAACTACCAATTCGTCTGACTTTGGTGGATTCAATACCGTTGATGTGACAACTCTAGCTACATGGTCAACCGGAACCATATTCACATTATTGGTGATATCTGGATATAAGCCCAATTCCGTTGCTCCTTTCAACATTCGAAGTAAGAAATCGTCGGTATTGGAAGCACCAGTTTCCGTAAAACCTGTAACATACCCGGGCCGTATTATACATCCACGCAATCCACGTTCTCCAGCACGACGTATAATGTATTCTGCACTCCATTTTGATTGACCATATCCTGTTCCAAGGTTTCGCGAGGATCCTTGTAAATCGTCACTCTCAAGTATTCCTGTCTTGCCCTGTTGGAGAAGTTCATCCGACAAATTAACAAAATAATCCGTGTCCAAGGCAGATGTCGATGATACAAAAGCAAAGCATTTGGCTTTTCCTTCGCCAGCCAAGTTCAACACATTTATTGTACTCAAAACATTTGCATCACGCAACTGTGAGTAAGGATAGACCCAGTGCACAAAAGCTCCGTTATGGATAATTACATCAATGGTCTCAGTTAATTGAGTCCAAGCTGTTTTATCTAATCCAAAACTTTCTTTAGATAAATCACCTAAAACTACCTCGATTTTATCGACCCAAGATTCATTCCAGATACCATATGTTTTTCCAGTTTGGCGGATTCTCTCCAAACCACTTTCCTTTGTCAGAGCCCTAACGTGAGCAAAGATTTTAATGTCAAGTTTATCTCTTCTAAACTCTAACAAGTCACGAATAATAAAAGAGCCCAAAAATCCAGTAACACCAGTAACAAACACGTTAATTGAGGTTTGGTCTAACTTCTCCAAAGATTGATAATTGGCCTTCAAAGCAGTCAGTGAAAGGTATTTGGCATCCTCTGCGTAGTCAACGGTAGCATCTTTTGCAGCATCTTCTTCTTTACCGGTTGTTCCAGCATTTGCATTGCTCTTACCATCAGCTAGTTCAAAATCTTTGCCACCTTGAATCACTTTTTCAACTTCCTTTGCAAATTGCTCAACAGTTGGATTTTTAAAAATAACACCAAGTGGAATTTCAACGTTTAATTTCTTCCTTAATTCAAAAATCATTCTAGTTCCCAAGATAGAATGGCCACCCAAGTCAAAAAATGAATCTGTTTTGGAGATAGTCGCTGGTTTATTAGGCAAAACTTCAAGCCAGAGATCTTTAATCTCTCTTTCTAAATTACTCAACTTTTCATTTTCCGCAGCCTCTATATCTTTAGTTGAAGTACTCAATTTTGAGACAGCTGCCAACTGAGCAGTATCTGGAAATGGTAATTTTGGTTTATCAACTTTACCATTGGGATTCAAAGGAAGTTTAACTAATGGTACAATCATTGTGGGAATAGCATAGGATGCCAATTTCTTTTTTAAATAAGCTTTGATATCTTTGATCAACTCACGATATGCCACTAAGCTTTTGACTATTGGATCGTTTGCTTCCTCGGCAGTTTCGTCCACTTGAGAACTAAAGTTTGCCAACTCTGGTGAATCCTTGGGTACAATGTATGAGACCAAGGTTGGCTCTTCATTTTTATCTCTTTTAACTAAAGTTACATTTTCTCGAACCAATGGATGTTGAGATAAGTGTGTATCAATCTCACCCAACTCAATTCTGAACCCCCTAATTTTTACCTGATCATCCGCTCTTCCACAACACTCAACATTTCCATCTGGTAAGTATCTACCTAAATCACCGGATCTGTACATTCTGTCTCGTGGTCCCAACCACCCTTCTTTCCTCCATGGTTCATTCTTGTTTTCTTTTTGTTTATCAATTTGTATCCATTTGCTTGGATCAACGTACCAATTAGTAATAAATTTAGCAGCATTCAATTCAGGCAACCCACGGTACCCTTCAGCCAACCCGGCAGCACGCACATAAATTTCACCAACTTCTCCAACACCACATGTTTGCAATCTATCATTTCTATTAACAACTAGTAATTGCACATTTTGCATACCGGTACCTGCGGGCATAACGTCTTTCAAGTTTTTTAAATAAGTTGGATTTGATTTTCTACTTGTAATCTCGAAATACGACACTGATCTTTGAGTTTCAGTGGTACCATACATGTTCACGATGTAGACGTTTTCTGCCAACGTTTGTAATCTTAAACAATCTCTCTTAGTCAAGATATCACCAACAAAAAATGCATGATGTAGAGAGGGAATAGCAGTTGTTGCTTGTGCACTCAATAATTGACCCATAGCTGGAGTCAAATGTGTCACTGTTGCACCATATGCTGCCATCCACTCAGCTAATTTACCTGGGGTTCCAATATCGTCGGCAGTAGGCACCAATAATTGAGCACCCAAAAATAATGGTGTAAACATATCTCTTTGAATTGGATCGTGTGCAATACCAGATAACATTGTAAATTTATCCTTGTCGCTCAATCCAAATCTTTTAGCCATCCAAGGAAAGTAATAAGCTAGTGAATAATGACGTCCCAATACACCTTTTGGTATACCTTCTGATCCAGAAGTGAATGATAATGTGGGATTTGAATCTGGTCCAACTATAACCCCGGTAGGCTCATCTTTGTAAACGGCATAATCGGCAAGACTATCTTTATCAGAATTGGCCAAGAAACCACCAAGCAAATGTCCGTCATCTTCAATTCTCAATTGGGGTATTTTCGTAACCACATCAAGTTCATCCTTGATGTAGTCTGTTACCAACTTATCCAAAATGCCCGCTTTCTCCAAAACGATTAATCCTTTTGGTTTGGCAACAGATAAATAAATGTTTTGTCTTGCCGGTGGATAAGCAGGGTCAATTACTGAGAAAGTGGCACCAGCTTTCAAAACACCCATAACTGCAACCACAAGATCAACACCACGATAAGCATATATCATCACAATGTCCCCCTTTTTGATTCCGGTCGATTTCAAAAAATTTCCAACCACGTTGGAAGCTTGGTTAATTTGTTTGTACGAAAATGATCTGGTTTTGGAATTTCGATCCATAAATGATTTTGTTTCCACTATGCATGTTCTCTCGGGGAATTGTTGAGCGTTTTCTTGGAAAATGTCCTGGATAGCACCTCTGTATCCACTCCAATCTAAATCTAACGTTGGATCAGGCAAAAAACTTTTCTGAAGTGGAGTAACCAAACTTATTTTTGTAATGGCAATCGAAGGATCATTCAAAGCCGCTGCCAAGTATTGAGTAAACTGTTGGGCAAATATTTTGATTCTTTCGTTAGAGTATAATAAAGCATTGTAATATATAGTGAACTCTGAGTCATTAGTGAAAATTGCAAAGTCACGAATTGATCCTTCAATCGAAGTGTTCAACTGCTGATTACGATTCTGATGCTGATAAGAAACCTTGAACAATTCCGGATTTTCCTCCAATTTTTTAGCAGCTTTGATTTTCTGACTAACGACAGACAAGTTCTCATAGTTCACTTGATAAGCACACTTGGTGAATTCTTCTTTTACTTTGCTCAACAATTGTTGAAATTCGAGTTCGGGAGTCATACTCAACCTAATAATAAAAGAAGGTGAGTTCACGGACTCTTCCGTGGCAATAACAAGATCTTCATCTCCAGTTAACCTATAAATCAATGCGGCAAAGACAGCTAACCCTGTTTGGAAATCATTAGCCGGTTGGGGAACTTTAAACGCATAAGTTCCTTCAACAGATTTGTTATTTGCTGGCTTCAAATAATCGTGGGGTAGCACTGATAACGTAGGGTTATCAAGATATTTGATCCAAAAATCGGTATTCCTCGTCATACTCCTCTTACTTTACTAGTCAAAACCTTCTCCAACTGTCCAATTAGCTACTTTTTACAAATTGTACTAGACAAGTGAAAAATCGTTATAGAAAAAAGAATGCTTATAAGCCTATGATTGCAAAAAGAAGAAAAAAAAAAAAAAAAAAAAAAAAAAACCAGGGTCCGCTTTTACAACCAAANAAAAAAAAAAAAAAAAGAAAAAAAAAAAAAAAAAAAAAAAAAAAAAAAAAAAAAATCTGGAGTCGCTTGTATGACTCAACTAGGATATGCTACCAAATAGACAGTAAGACACTATCGAGCGAAGCGAGATACACCACTATCGAGCGAAGCGAGATACACCACTATCGAGCGAAGCGAGATACACCACTATCGAGCGAAGCGAGATACACCACTATCGAGCGAAGCGAGATACACCACTATCGAGCGAAGCGAGATACACCACTATCGAGCGAAGCGAGATACACCACTATCGAGCGAAGCGAGCAGAGCGAGATAGTATCAATGACAGCTAGTATGCTTACACCTCGAGTGTGTCGCTTCGCTCGATAGTGGAGCATCTTTGTAGTTATAGAAATATATACAGTGCATGTTTTGAGAAAGCATGATAGTCCATACTTACTTTCTCTATCTACTCTTTCAATAGACTATCTTAAACTGTCTCTTTACTTGTCTCTACTTGCCCCTACTTGCCCCTACTTGCCTCTTTATTCGCTACACTTTCCAGTTGAAAGACCAAGCTTTGCTTGATAGTGTCTACAAAGTATCGCTCAATAGTGTTAAGAGCTAGTATGCTCCACTATCTCGCTCGATAGTGTTTAGAGCTAGTATGCTCCACTATCTCGCTCTGCTCGATAGTGTTGCTCGATAGTGTTGCTCGATAGTGTTGCTCGATAGTGTCGCTCGATAGCCTATGCTTGATATTCTATTAATTCATAAATAAAAACTGTAAATCATCGGGAGTCAACTTGCTTATTGCTGCTTGATCGTGGTTTATAGTAGCATTGATCATATTGGCCTTTTTATCCTGTAATTCAATAATTTTCAGCTCAATACTATCCTCAATACAAAATCTTGTAATACGAATGGGTCTCTTTTGTCCGATTCTATGAACTCTATCCATCGATTGCCACTCGACACTTGGATTCCACCAAGGGTCCATCAAAAACACTTGTGACGCTTCGCACAAGTTCAATGCAACACCTCCAGCTTTTAACGAAACTAAAAAGACTTCAACTTCAGTGTTATCCATAAAGTATTTGATTGTATTGTCACGTTGCTGAGGAGACATGGAACCAGAAAGTTTGGCTGTTTGGAAACCGGCTCTTTTCAACCTCCATTCAATCAAGTCTAGCATCGAGGTGAACTGGGAAAACACGATGGATTTGATGGTATGTTTATTCGAACGGAGCTTGTATAGCTCCTCAACAAGTGCCTCAATCTTTGTAGATGATCTCCATTCTCCTCCATGAGATCCTTGTTTTATACGATTCACAATGGATGCCTTTGTAAACAACTCCTCATCAACTTCAATAGCCGGCTGCTCCAAATCAATGGCTAGCCCAATGTGACATACAGGACATGTCAATCTGTTGTGAGCATCGTCAAACGATTCAACATACTCCTGTATACACATTCGACAGAAACGGTGATGGCATTTGGATTCAATAGGCTCTTCTGCTTCGTCGTCACATAATTGACACATAATCACACCTTCAATTTGTTTAGCAATCTGATTGGTACCGTACCGTTTCAATACCAAATCTGGATGATCTGCAAGCTGTCTCATCCTGGTAATCAAAGTGAAAATATTTGCATAGTTGTTGAGAACCACCCCATCAGCTACATAATCATTGAACTTCCGCTTGGAATCACTGTAAAGTGATGTATATAAATCTTTTTCTTCTTCATTAAACCTATCGTTACGAATTTCAACAATTCTAGGAGGCAAACCCAAATCATCAGCCCTTTCAAGCTTGGTTCTTCTCAACATGATATTCTGTAGCAATAATCTCAAGTTTCCAAAACTCTGCATTCCATCACCTTCTAATCCAAACTTGAGGATGTTTTTCAACATGAAATGGTTAAAAAAATTGGTATGCAACATTCCCGTGTGGCCACATAAATCACAACTTCTTCCATTTGAAAACTTCCAATCATTACTTTTGCAATCACACTTTGTGCAAAAATACATATGAAACGGATATAGTTTCATATATCTTATCAAAGAATATATCTCACCAATTCTATTTTGTAATGGAGTACCAGTCAAACACCACCGTTTTTGAGTATTCAAATGATTAGCAGCTCTAGCAGTATTGGATGTACGATCTTTGATATTATGAGCCTCGTCTAAAACCACTCTATAGAATTGTGTCGCATGTAAAGCTGATTTTTCCTTAACAGTAGCCCCTTTTCTCTTGAACCCGTATTGTTGCTTTCGAAAAGAAGACTCCAACACTGAGTACGATGTTAGTATCACATCATACTTTACAAGCTCCTCAACTTTGTTAACTCTACTGTTTCCGTGAAACAACAAAACCTTTAACTTTCCATCTGTGTGTTTTTCAATCTCGTTCTTCCATTGCATCAACGCCACTGTGGGACCAACAACCAAATTCGGTTTCTTCTCCGTATCATGCATGAACAAACCAATAGTTTGAATAGTCTTTCCCATTCCCATCTCATCTGCTAATATACCACCTTGGAATCTGCCGTCTTCTTGCTTCAAAAGCCAGTTCAAACCTTCAAGTTGGAAAGGTAACATTCTAATCGTCATTCCTACAGGATGTTCGGCCCTCTCTGGTTTTATTTTTTCACATTTCTCCAAATTTGTAAATACATCAACAAGATCAGGATGATGAGTATAGAGATTATTAGTGGTACGCTCAAAATGGGTCATTTTCTTCTTCTTTTTCTTCTCCTCCTTCTTTTTCTTAGTATTCTTCTTGTCCTGTGTATGCCTTTTTCTTTGCGGAGTGGTCTTTTGTCTCACAGAAGTTGTCTCTGTGGAGGAACTTCCCGTTGGAGTTGAAACTTTCCTCCTTGCTAAGGGCATATTTTCGTCGTCGTCGTCATTATCAGAAGAAGAAGAAGATATAGTAACGGCCAAATCGTGACTCGACCCGTCTCTATCAACTTTGTTATAACTCATGAGTTGTATGTCAGAGTCATTTTCCGAAGTGTCACTTTGCTTCAAATCGTCAAGATTCATGGTAAATTCTTCATCTTTGTCGTCGTCGTCTTCGTCGTCGTCATCATCATCAGATGACGACGGATCAGACTTTATCTGCCATGAGTTCTGCTGCTGCTTGGTTCCATTAGCACGCGTAGTTTTAGCACGCGTAGTTTTAGCACGCGTAGTTTTGGCTCTTTTAGGAGGAACTTGCACATTAGCAAACGTATCGGAATCTATTTCAACTGTACTTTCCTCATCGTCAATATCCAAGTCGCCCGGTTCAGCATAACAAGTATTTCTAGCGCTTGCTCTTCTTGGGTTATTTCGAGTATTAGCCATTTTTCTTCTCTTATAATTTGTGTCACCAGCTACAAAACCACCACCAACGTCAGTCAACGCTGACTCTGACTCTGACTCTGACATATTCCTGATATTCAACGCCCTTTTCCAGTGTCTCGACTACTGAGAAATAGGAAACAACCGTCTAGTTCTTCAAACCCACTGCTCTTTTGTTAAAAAGAAACGAAAAAAAATGGCAAATATGTCATAATGAAATTTGTGAAAAATATTGCAGCCGTTGGCGCACAAAGAGATGGATACAAGAGTACTGTACATAAGCAACTTTGTGCCAAAAGACAAATCCGCTTGATAACTATGCCATCTATAGATGAAGAGAAACAGGTCGACACTATCGACTGACACTATCGAGCAGAGCGAGATAGTGGAGTAAACTAGCTGCCGTCGACACTATCGACAGACACTATCTCGCTCTGCTCGATAGTGGAGTAAATTAGCTGCCACCAACATGAAACAATGTAGAGGAAGCAAGTAGAGAAAATAGGTTGAAAACAGGTTGAAAACAGGTAAAGTAATGCCCTAAAAGCCAATGTAATCTATTTCAGTTAAGCAGTTGTATTAATTAGATTGTACCTGCTGCTGCAGCTTTTTCAGTTCTCTCAGCATCAAAAAGAAAATCCCGGTATGATTTGTCAAAAGTGTGAACTCTTATAAACCCATCTTCTCCTCCACTACTGTATCCTGTTCCATCCGGATGCACTGCAACAGTATTAAGAGGACCGAAATGTCCCTTAACACGACCAATCTCTTCTTCAAATATCTTGTGGTAAAATCTAGCTTCAAATTTACCTTGCGACTCGGCAGTAGTAGTAACATTTCTAGCTTCTTGACCTCCTCCCAATATGACAAAATCCTTAACTGGAGTGATAGCTGCCGCATTCATCGGTGCGTCAGCTTTGTAAACCTTCAATATCTCAAATGTGTCGACATCAATCAATACGGCGCATTTGTCCTTCGATGAAGTGATGAAGTAAGATCTATCCTCTAATGCAAATTGTATATCTGTCACACCAACGGCTTTCTCCTCATTATGTATACCATGCGCCTGTAAGCTGGAAATCAACTCACCTGTTCGAGAATCGTATTTGCTTACAAGTCCGTTATCGTGACCGGAAATAATGAATTCGCCATTCTCAGACCATCCAGCAACTGTAGCTTTTGATCCATTAGGCTCAGTTTCTATGACCAACGAAGGCGTTTCTGATTGTTGAGTTATAGTTGAGACGTCTCGATTTATATCATACACAGATATCGTACCAATATGACCCATCACTTGATCAGCAATAACTAATAATTTCGATCCATCAGGTGAAAAAGCAACTCTTCTAACAGGCGAGGGGGAACTCCATGAATAAACACATTTCCCATTCTCAACCGTCCACAACTTCACTTGCAAATCACCTCCTCCCGTAGCACATAGTAAAGTCTCAGGGTCAACATCGATCGACCAAATCACACCCTGATGTCCTTCTAACGTCCCCAATCTTTCACCATTTGATGAGTACCATATCGATGCTGCATTATCCTTGGCAACTGAAAAAAGCAAATCACCTTCCCTATTATATTTGACTTGGGTCAAGGCACGCTCGTGGCCCATCAACTTTAATGGTCTCATGATCTTAGAATATACCACTAATAGCCCAGTCTCTTTAAAGCGAAGTGCAAAAATTAAAAAAAAAAAAAATTTCACCCAGTCGATTTTTCATTTTCAGTCGTGCATAATTACTCAATATAAACGGTTTACCTACAAATTGGAAAACAAGGAGTGAAAGAGAAGAAGAAGAACAGTTGGGTGTTAATTAACAGACATCTTCAATTACTCTCTTTTGACCATCATGATCACCATACTCCAACTTCAACTTACGGTTAAACAACTCCAACAACCATTCGAAACACAATTTGGTGACTGCAGGGTCATATCTGCCCTTGCTAGACTCGTCTCTAACAAAAGCGTGCTGAGCATCATTGATTTCAATAAAGGTCATTTGAACCTTGTTGCGTCTCAATTCGCTTCTAATCAAGTCTCTTCCTTCTAAAGGAACGTGAGTGTCCTTATCTCCAAATATCATAACCAATTCCCCCTTGATTTCATTACATCTCTTCAAGGAGTCATCATTCATTCCTTTACCCAAAGAGTGTTTGTGGATATCGGTAGCAAAAAAGCAAAATGCTGCCTTAATTCTGGAATCCAAGGCAGTTCTGAAAGCCAAATGTCCACCAAGACACATACCTGTAGCACCTATGTTTCCATTGCATGTGGATAAGCTCAACAAGTACTTTATCGTCAAATCTGCATCTTCGTCATACGACTTCAATTCTTTTTGAATCTTGTAGTTATTACCCTTGTCGGTACCTTCATCATTGTACTCCAATGGCTCGGGTCCTTCGAAATTATGATAAACCGATGGAGCAGCAACAATGAAACCTTGACCTGCGATATCCTTAGCAAATCGAGCCACTGGAGGTGAAACTTGATAAATTTCACTGTATACTATAACCCCAGGAAATTTGACATTGGGATAGTTGGGCACCTTAGGATGGAAAACAAAAATACGCATTGTAGTTCCATCTTTGGTTTGAACATCGTGAAATGACTCTTCAATCAACATTTTGCCTGCTCAATTGTAGTTTTCTTTTAAGATCTCTGCCTTTTTTAGGTATTAAAAAGGAAAAAAATTTCAATATAGGTTTTTGAAAAATTAGTTCATTTATATACTTCACATATAAAAAAGTACAAGAAAAAACCATAATAGAAAGGAATTGAACGTGTTCCTCTTGGACTAGCTTTTCTCCCATATGATCCAACAGTCCACCACCCGCTTCCTCTGTTTCTCTCTCTGCATTCTGCTGGCTTCCTCTGCATCCTCTGCATCCTCCGCTTTCTCTGCCTCCTATCTACTTCCTCTGCATCCTCCGCATCCTTTCTACTTTCTCCGCATCCTCCGCATCCTTTCTACTTCCTCTGCATCCTCTCCTTGCTTTTAATCTACAAAAGAATCATACGCAATGCAACGTATTTTTACATGTTTTTATTCACTACAACGTGTATTATGTTTCAAATACAAAGTAGGCAAATTTACAGTAGAAGTTGTTGTTTTTACAAGGCTGAATTACCTACACCCATTGCCACATCTTTATTTACTTCTTCTTCTGAGCATTTGCTAATCGTTCTTCTTCCTTCCTCTTGTCGGCTATTGTTATTGTTATTATTGTCAGAGTTAATAACAAGCCTAATAAAGTATTTACTACATTTCAATTTTTACATACCTGCAGCTTGTTTCTCTCTCATTTTGTCGGCATCATTCTGCATTCTCTTGTTCTTATCCCCTAGTTTCTGACTCTTCTTAAGGTCTTCTTGTTTCTTCATATTTTTGGCTCTTGCTAATTCTCTTTGATTTCCTCTGGCCATGATTATAATTAATATGGATCTTCTCCTAATAAAAAGGGGGGACGGCAGCTACTGAGCTGAATAATACAACCAAGCCAATGAACAGACAAATTATCAAATGGAGTTTTTCAAGGGACTTTTTTTTTTTTTTGTAATTTTCTTTTTTTTCTTTTCTTTTTTCTTTTTTGGAATTTTTAAAATTACGAAGTGCGCTAGCGGCAAAGTACATGTAACTATATGGTAATACTGATAAGTATAGTCTCTTTTTTTTTTTTTTTTCGATTTATGTTTACTTGTTGTTGATTTGAAATATTTCAGAGTGTATATGTGACTTGCTAAATCTGTAGTCAGACTGCGGCTGTGATATGCATCATATGGAAGATGTACTCACATTCACATAGAGGAAACACTTTAGTAAATTAATATGTATACTGTACTTTACTCTTTAATTTATTTATTGTTCCTTCATTTCAGTGATAAGAGCTCGGTCTTTTACAGGATCGTAGGGTACCATCAAAAACTTTGAAAATTTCTTTAAATTCTCAACTCCACGTATTTCAGTTCCCAATAATGGCATTTTCACCAAGTGGTAGTCCTCATATAACTCGGCCATTTGATCCAAATACTTTTTCTGCATTTTCCATCTACTTACACACCTCTGACACGGATTCTCGTCATTGTCTGCAAATAACAATTGATTTACAACGATTGAATTAACATCCATCTTGTATGACATCAACTCTTGGATCATTCTTTCGGTTTCATACAAGGACAAAAACTCGGAGATACAAACACAAACAAAAGTTGTCACATCAGGATCAGTAAACTGCTCGTTAACCTCGGCAACATTTTTTTGTACTTCATTTAGTTTTTCAAACATGTCTTGTTGACCACCAGCTGCTCCTCCACCCAACATGCTCATCATTGGTCCCAATTTACCAGATAATTGTTGGAATTTGCCTAGTAATTTTTGCAAAGTTGATGGCAACTGTAAGAAACGTAACGTATGCCCCGTAGGCGCCGTATCGAATATTATTGTCCTATATGAAATTCTATCCTTATTGTCATTCTCGCTGACTTTTTGGTTCTTGATATGCTTCAACACCTCCATGAAAGATAAGGCTTCGTCAATACCGGGAATAGACCCAGTCATTTCGTTCATTATATTCTTCAATGGATCATTTGGGTCATTATTGAATTGTTGTGTTTGTTGCTGCAAATCGGTCATTGCTGCTTCGGGATCGATTTCCATACATGACAAATTACTCAACCCTTCTACTCTTCTTGCATCTTTGCCAAACTTCTGACAAAAGGCATCGGATAAATTATGTGCTGGATCTGTTGAAATTAATAAAAATTCTGATTCTGGATGCTGTAATGCTAATTGTACCGCAATTGATGAGGAAGTAGTGGTTTTCCCTACACCACCTTTACCACCAACAAATATCCATTTTAAGGTATCTTGTTGGATCAATGATCTCAATGTAGGTTCTAGCTCAAAATCCATAACTCTTGTCTGTGGTGGTGGTGGTACTTTTATTACTGAAAAGGGTCTATGATTGAACAGCAGTGTCCCTTTGCTGTGATTTTTTTTTCTTTTTTTCTTCTCGCTTCGGTGGAAATCTCTGACACTATCGACACTACACTATCGACACTATCGAGCAGAGCGAGATAGTGGAGCAGCACTGACTAGTGACACTATTGACACTATCTCGCTCTGCTCGATAGTTGAGAAGCACTGACTAGCTGCACACTATCTCGCTCTGCTCGATAGTGGAGAAGCATTGACTAGCTGCCCACTATCTTGCTCTGCTCGATAGTCTATATCTACTCTCTCTATCATTTTGGGTGGTAATTTTCTAAAAAAGAGGAGATTTTTGATAAACACGATATTATCGAGAAGAGTGGAGCACACTAGCTGCCACCGATACTATTGAGCGACACTATCGGTGGAATAATTAATAGGGCAAAAGATTCAGAACAAATTAATAGGGCAATAGCTCGTCTAGTGACAAAAAGATTTAGAGACATTTTCCAAATCCAGAATACTACTAAAGAAATTCTCAACAGGGATCTTAATTTTGTGGTCGATTGTTTGATACAGAATGGTTTATTCAGATAATCTGCTTTGATCACTAACTTGAAGAAGCTTGGCTTTTTCATCTCGCTCTACTCGATAGTGGAGCACACTAGTAAGGACGATTCCGTATAACAGTGTGAAAAGTGCAAAACTGTGATTTATAACATGTGTATAATTTAATAATTTGAAACCATCTGTACAGGAAAAGGATAGTATGGGGTAACAAAATAAACCGAGCATAAGTGTGTGTAGGGGGCAAGATGAGAGTATATAAAGAGAGCATTATATCCTATGAAGCGAACTTGGATAAATAGAGTAGAATAACACACCATCCGTCTATTACACCTTCTCTATTAATCAGCAATCTTCTGTTGCCTCCATTACTTACTACTGTCGGCTGTGGTTTACATGTATTACAAGTTTCACCAAAGGAAAAAAAAATTCACCTAATAAAACTACATCAAGGGACTGTGTAAACCATGCCCCTCTACTAAAACGCTAATGTAGTCAGTGTGCTAATAAGCTACAAAGTGTTACTCCACTATCTCGCTTTACTCCATAGTGAAAAGCAATGGTAGCACTTTTAATTTTCAGTTCTGCATAGTAATTTCAACCAATCATTGAATTTTGGTATCTAATCCACTACATAAAAATTTATAAGCGATAAACACCGGGAGTAATAGAAAAATTTATTATACTACTTGTATATATATATATATACTTGTAGGTACTAGTCCTGTACTTTGACCATTTGTTGTAGATACATTTTTACTAGTGAGACACAATGTTAGCACGACTTGGGCTTTATCAGAGCCTGAAATTGTCAACATTGAAATTTTTGGCACCAAGTTTGACAAGAGGTATTAAGACTATTCCTCAACCACCGGGATATATTGTAGGTACTGTGAACGATGCCTATGTTCCACCAAAACCACATAAATTGGAAGGCTCGCTTCATTGGACCAGTGAAAGGTTAGTTGCTGTTGGATTGGTGCCATTGACTTTAGCTCCGTTAGTCACTGGTACTTCTACATTGTTGGACTCGACATTATGTTCATTGCTCTTATTTCATTGTTATACCGGGTTCCAGTCTTGTATCACAGATTATATTCCAAAGAGAGTATATGGTAACTTGTTCAACTATGCCATTTATTTATTAACGTTTGGTACTGGTGTTGCCGGCTATGGTGTTTACCAAATCCAGAAGAAGGAAGGTGGAATATGTCAAATCATCTCCAAAGTTTGGAAGGCTTAGAGAGGGGATGATTATGTTTGGAAAGGCTTAGAGAGGTGATGATTATGTTTTGATAATGATCAATGGGAAACTGGTGTATAGATGTTTTATACGATAATATGACAATGAAAATTAGTTGAAAAGCACTATCGAGCAGAGCGAGATTGTGGAGCAGCAACACTAGCTGCCACCCAAATTATATCTCCTACAACTAGCACCACAAATATCTCCCAATGAGTACTTTTTGGTGTAAAAATCAAAAGACTCGATGTGGGTCCGCTGAAATCGTGACTCCAACACTAGCTGCCACCCAAATCTTCTCCATCTAATAGGCAGGGATTATTTATTTTAAATAGGAAATTTTGAATCAGAGACCCTTTTTGCTTTTAAAAAAATCGAGCTATAAACAAATGTCACTAGTCGCAAAGAACATACCCATAACTCTCCTTTCTCTCTCTTTCTTGATGAACTTACCATGTAAAAAGTATATTAAATATAAAATCTCATAGCCATATAAATCTTGTCTGTAATGATTGTTTAATTAAGCAATCTTTGTAAATAGTAACCTACTAACATAGCCGATATAGCAATAATCATAGTCAGAACCCTTTGTTTATCCATCTGTGATAACCTAATCAAGGATACTTTATTTCGTTCCCCAACGCCCTGTAATTCCGTTTCATTTATTGATGCACAGCATTTTGTTTCAGCTATATCTAAATGATCACTCGGTTTTGAGACACTAGTTGCTGCTGATGATGATGATGAAAATGATGATGATGCTTCCACCTTGGGAAATGGCTCAACGTCATTGGGAAGGAAATTTGTGGCAATGATTGATGAAGAAGATAAGTTTTGCAAGTATATCTCCTTTGATGACTTCTGGGACTGGAAACTGGTATCTTCTTTATTACTACCACCAACAAAACCTTCTCCTTCTCCTTCTCCTTCTGCTTCTCCTTCTGCTTCTCCTTCTGCTTCTCCTATCTCCTCGCTATCACTGTCATCATTATCTGACAGTGGTGGTGTTAATTCAATCGCATCTTTCAACAATGTACTCTTACATGATGTAGTTCCATCTAGATTTTTCAAATTATCTCTTACAGAAGGGGTTCGTGAAAGATCCATTATAAATCCATTTATAGCATCGGAGACTAAATTTTGGGCATTCAAAAAGTTTATATCTTCCGTAGTAGATGTTGATACGTCAATAAATTTCCGACCCGCAACTTGCTTGTTTTTTTCTTCCAATGAAATTTGCAACGTATCTCTTTCAGTTTGCAAATCGTCAAGTGCCCTGGTTTTGCACTGGCTAGTCAATTCAATTTCTTCAAGCTTCTTTTCTAAAGTTTGTATGGTATCAAGCATCTTGGACTTTTCTCGCTCAAGCGTCTTGATCTTGTTGTTCAACGATCCTATTTTTTTCAACCTCTCCTCCTCAAGAACACTAATGCGCTCCTTTAATTTTTGATTCTGCTGTTTTTCCAAATTCAAATCATCTTCCATAACCTTTGACCGTTTACTAAATTCTTCTTCCAAATATGCACGATTCAAGTCATCCAACTCTAATTGATAATCTGTTAAAAACGCTTGAATAGAGTCCAAAGAGGAGCTTTGTTGTTTAATTCTTGACAAACTCAAGGCTAGTATGTTGATAATATTTTCGAGGGTGGTAGTATTGGTAATCTGCGAGTTGTTGTATATCCCCGAACTTGTAGTTGAAAAAAGACCCAATAAATCGCTTTCTAATTCTGGATTCACATCACCAAATAAAGCGCTCTCAAAACTTATTTCTTGTTGAGGCAATTTTTGCACCCGCTGCTTCTGAAACAACTGATGGTTATCTGTGGTGTTGATTTTTTGATAGATTTCTTCAATGAATGCCAAATGCTTGAACTCAGATGTGACGAATTGGTCCGTGTTTTGCGGTAGGTGTAAGTCCGACTTGGTATTTGCAACAACGGTGATATTTTCAATTTTCAAACTTATTTGCTTATGTGTTGATTCTGCTTGGACGTTGAAGCCGAGACAAACTATATCCCCGGTTTTTACTTCCACGGGCTCATTACTCAACTTAACATCGTTCAAGTATGTACCATTGGACGAGCCTAAATCCTGCAACATCAACTTTCCGTTTGTCAGATCGATATATATTTGAGCATGGTTACGGCTCAAGACTCGCGAATCAAAATACCCATTTGTAACATCTGGTTTATGTTTTGTACCTGTTGGTCGACTGAGTTTTGTTGTTTCGGGGAAAATTGCAACGGGTAGATGTTTTTTTACAAATGTATCGTTTAAAGGTAACAAGGTGACATAGTATTGCATCTGTGATCGCTTTCTAGGCTGTACGTGCTGCAGAATTGATGGTGGTGGATTGCACTTGGATGTTGAATACAATGAAAGGCCATTGGATGATTTTGGTTTTGTGGGTATATTGACAACCTGGGACTTGGAGTTGGAGCGTTTTCGAGTAGCAACAACGGCGGGGGAATCCTTGGAGTAATTTGGATGTAGAAAAAGTCCATTTTTTTGGTGTGAATTCTTGAGATGGATAATACCATTTCTTTTACCTTCTAGATTAGGGAAAACATGCTGTTGTTGGCTGCTTTGTTTATGCAAGATGCTCTTTTCCAAATGGGTACTTCGTTCATCATACCGGTCGTAAAATGATGGCGAGCTTTCGATTTTAACTGGTGTATCGGTCATATTTTATCCAACACTTTGCCCGTCAAGGGAAATAGTTTTAGTTAGTTGTACAATAAATCCAGCTTATTGTGATCAAGAAGGAAGCCTTTTCAAAGGATACCAAATGCATTTAAAGTCGTAAAAGGTGGAAAACAAACAAGAACAGCTGGGTAAGGGAAACCAAACAAGAACAGCTGTGCACGGGAAACCAAACAAGAACAGCTGGGTAAGGGAAACCAAACAAGAACAGCTGTGCACAGGAAACCAAAAAAAAAAAACCCAAAAAAAAAAGACTTCACCAGTTGTGAATAAAAAACAGCCCGTATACCGTGTAGATGGGTTCTAAGATAGTCACCTCTTGAATTTATTTTTTTTTGAAACTATTGCTTTAAACAATGAACGCCAGCGCTAACCTTTCAATCCTTTCAAGACAATAAGTTGTTAAAAGACCAGGAGGAGTGAATATTTCAAACCCAAATCCAAATATCAGTCAAAAAATAAGCACCAAGTACTGCAATCAAACCAAAGGTCCTTTTTCTCAATGGTTGGTATGTTAGGTTAATTATTGATTCAAAGAAAAAAAAAATGTGATTAATTTTTTATTTGGTTTTTTTTTCTCTTTGTAAAGACGAGTTTGTATTTGTATGGGTTTTTCATACACGGAAACATATACCGACACGACACTATACACTATACACTATACACTATCGAGCAGAGCGAGATAGTGGAGCATACTAGGTTTAAATTACTATCGAGCAGAGCGAGATAGTGGAGCATACTAGGTTTAAATTACTATCGAGCAGAGCGAGATAGTGGAGCATACTAGGTTTAAATTACTATCGAGCAGAGCGAGATAGTGGAGCATACTAGGTTTAAATTACTATCGAGCAGAGCGAGATAGTGGAGCATACTAGGTTTAAATTACTATCGAGCAGAGCGAGATAGTGGAGCATACTAGGTTTAAATTACTATCAAGCAGAGCGAGATAGTGGATCATACTAGGTTTAGGTTACTGTCGAGCAGAGCGAGATAGTGGAGCATACTAGCTTTAGGTTACTCAAGTTCAGTGGAGCATACTAGCTTTAGGTTACTCAAGTTCAGTGGATCATACTAGGTTTAGGTTACTCAAGTTCAGTGGATCATACTACTCTAGGCTACTATCGAGTATAGTGGATCATATTAGCTTTAGGCTACTATCGAGTATAGTGGATCATACTACTCTAGGCTACTATCGAGTAGAGCGAGTTTTCCAGCTTTTTCGTTTGTCGAGTGATTAGAAGATGTCTCACATACAGTCGTCGCCTTATCATCCTTATAACAATTTAGAGAATTGTAGCCGTTCGCTTCGCGAATCAATACAATTGCTCAAGGATTGCAGTAATGATCTTGAAGAGAAAACTTTGGACTCCAAGAGAATGATTCAAGTCTTGTCGACGAAAAAAGTATTTGGTTTAATACCAGAATTCGATTTGGATGACGCTAAACAGAGTTACAGGTCTACAATTACTCCTCAATTGGATGAACAAGTACACAAATTGGAAGAGGAGCTTCAAATATTAGTGCTCAAAAGAAAAAGCTTAGCTAGCAAGCTCAAATTGACCAAAACGAGGCTAAACAATTATCAACGGGGCATGCAAAGCAGTGACGTTGATTTGGAGATTTTCGTCAATAACAAGAACTACGACGAATCAAGTGTTCGAAAATTACAAATGCTCAGGAATAAAAAGAAAAGATTGCAATATACCTTGAATAGAGTGAGTCTGAGTACTAACAACATCAATACAAGAAATGATTCACCTTTTTTGATGTAAAAAGAAAAGAAAAGAACAAAAAAGACATATTCCTATTCCTTGGACAATTTGCTCGTTACATTTATCCAGCAGCTTACAACGAATACCTCCTCCCCCCCTCCAGCTTCTTGAGTAACACGAAAAGTGCCATCTTTCATTGTGTCAATTTAACAGGGCAGGGGGGGGGGGGTTATAAAAAATTGGTCATCGTACACGCCTTGATCAAATCTGAACAATTCTCGCTTTAATAAAGGTGATCATGAATTTTCTATAACAATGGAATAAGCATTCTTTCCTAGTATAGCGCCAATTGATTTTGATAATTCAACGAGGGCTAGAGTAAAGAAAAGAGTAAGTTAAGATTACAAGTGTAAGAATAATGAAGGTTCCATTTTTTTTATGTTTGGCTGTAATGTCCAGTTTGACAGCATCTAAAAATGTTTTCAACTTTAAAGATTTAGGATTGAAGGGGGTTCCAGCTGAGAAGAGAGATGCCAAAAATATTGTAAATTTCGCAGATTTGCAAAACGAAGTTGCTCATGCTCATTCTTCCATCACCAAGAGGAAAAATGTATTCAACTTGTCCGAATTTGTCACTAGTCTTGACTCTAATGGCAAAAGAGAGGCAAAGAACATTTTTGATGTGAGTGAGTACTTGAAAGTCCACCATCTAGTTGAACGCGATAACCAGCAGTACGTTTTGGATGACAATCACTTGACATTCACATTAAACGAAGCTGACTCTTGTAACAATTTATTACAATCGATCTTACCTCAGTTGAAATCGATTTCTATATTTGCCGGTTATATCCGGAACAACAAGGAAATTGACGGTAAAACAGAGTCGATCGACCAACATATGTTGATCATTGCACCAACTGATGAAGCGATTGAAACTAAACTACGCAACTTAAAACCATGGGAATTCCCACGTTCTTTAGAAAGCGTATCGAATGAAGAAGAGCAAGAGAAAATAATAAAAGAGAATTTAGAAAACTATTTATTTGGTCATATAGTTACAAATTTCGAGGACAAATTAACTATTGAAAAAGTTAAAGGTGAATCTGGAAAGATTGTTCTGACAACTTTGAACAATGGGAAAACCTTACACATCAAACAAAATCAACTTAATGGATTTTTCTTTGTCAAACTTTCAGGAGATGAAAACGGTTGGATTCCTGTGGAAACCGTCAAGCAGGTTGAAAATGGATTCATCTTGATTATCGATGACTCATTGGTAAAACCTTCGATGTAGGGAGGGAACAATCTCAGTGGAGACATGAGCACAACCTTCAATTTTTGGTTCTTTTTCATATTTTGTTTGTTTTTTCACGTTTAATTTTGGCTTTTTTCAGTTCAACTGGTATATTCTCATTATCAAGGTGTGTTTGGTAATGTTGATTGATTGTTTGTTTTTATTTAGTTAGAGTAGCTTGATTGTTTTTAAATGGTAAATCTTATCTTATATTTCTTTGTCTTACTCTTTTTCTGAGCTCCAAGAATAGTTTTGTTCAATAAAAGGCTCTATATAATTATGTGAAAATCTTGATCGATGAAATTACCACCACCACCATCACCACCACCCTCAATTTTCTTTGCTTCTCCTTAGACTATCACATTGATACCATTCTCCTCTTTCGTTTCATTCCCAACTTGATAATCAACCTTCCATTTAACTTTTAATTGTTTCAGTTGTGGGTTTTCAATTGTGAAATCTTGAGAAACACCATGATTATTAAATGCATATATTGTATCACTGGTTTGTGGTCGCAATTCCAACTTGCATCCTTTTGGGACAGCAATCATAAACTTCAAATGAGAAATTGTCTGATTTTGAGTGTTGGAAAAAAGAATGCGACCTTTGAATAACACATTAGATGCTTGATGTACGCCTATTTCGATTTTAAGTGTTGATGACTGATTCAAATTAAGTATCCTAGTGTAGCCTTGGGCTTGGGATGTAGCTGCTTGTTTTTGCATTTGAGGTGGAGTCGAACTTGGAAAATCAAATCCAAATGGATCTAAACCGCTGGATGGTTTACTTGAAGTGGGCAAATTGGATTGTAATTGCGGAGAAGGTGAGTGCAAATCGGCTAACAAGTCTAAGTTTGATGAAGAAGAATTGTTTACTTTAGTTGTGGGAGCAGATTGATGTAATTGAGTTGAGCCGCTTTTACCGCCGCTGCCACCGCTCAATACAATTGACCCACCTGCCCCGTACAAGTTTAGCGGATTAATCTTTGAACCGCCATTTGAACTTACGCCATTGTTATCATTACCACCAAATGTCAATTCTGACAAATCACTCAACAAATCGTTGTAGCCTTGTTCCTTACTGGCGTTGGTGTCTTCTGGTTCATCTCCGAAATCAATCAAGTTCAAATCAGGGCCTTGCAGAGCTGTCGACTTGAATGTAATGCCACTTGCCTCTTCAAATTTACCGTTTTTCAATAATTGGAATTTTGTAATCACGCTATTCACGTTGTCGTTTAAAGTGAAAAGATCACGTATTCTTTCATCATCATCTTCTCCTCCTCTTCCTCTTCCTCTTCCTCTTCCTCCTTCTCCTTCTCCTTCTCCTCCTTCCTCATGCTTTTCTTGCTCAATGATTTTATGGATAATTGGTTGAGAGCTCTTGATTGAGCTGTATAACTCAACAAGAGCTTCGTCAGAATCGTCGTTAATCTTAGCACCTGCACTTTCAATCGAGTTCAACATTTCCCCCAAAATCTCCACTTTCCTGGTTAATCTAACAATATCATCCTGCAATTGCTTCTTACTTTCCCTTATGTTATCGTCTTTGAATCCTGCCATAATCTTCATCAACTTATTAGCTTCTTGCAAATCTTGCGGTCTTCCTCTTCTAATCAATTCTTGTAATTTGGCAGAGTTTACAACTGCTTCCTCCTGTTGTATATCATCCAAAGATTTCAAATTGTCGCCTGGGTTCAACACTGCAATATCTTCAACTTTGACCTCGGGAAACACATAACCTTTATTGGATAAAAGTCTATGCATATCCTTGATATAACCAAAATCCTCCTTGTATTTGGAAGTACGACAAATCGTTTGGTACCATTCCTCAATCTGTGCCAATATCAACCTTTGCACGCGAGTATACCTCATTGTTGGTCTTTCAGGGAACCTTTTTACCAACTCGTTCAAAAACTCCTTTCTTGATATTTGCAAGTGGAAGGGGTACCCACAGTTTTTTACCAAATTGTCCAACAACGCAATGGCCAATTCTGAAGTTTGTGGATCTTTTTGACTAATCAATTTAACAACTGCTATAGCTGCGTCTCTTGGAGCAGATCCCTTCTTGGCATTGACATAGTCACAAATCTCTAAATTAAGTGCTAGGTTCGGCTCGTCATTGGTTGGTCTGCATGCCCTGTATATTCTCCGCAACAATTTGGGGTTAATCTTATCAAGCGAGTAGGAAGAAGACATTGTATTAACCAAACTGAAAAAAATAAAATAATACACACACTAATAACGAATAGTTGGAAATAGGTATGCTAAGAATAATGGAGCTTTTCCCTATAGTGCCCGCTCACAATTAAGCCGAGCCCTTGTTAGCTAGTTGATAGGGAGGTGGAATTTCCAAGTTCGGCAAAGAGTGATTTATATCTTTCAGCGTAAACGACGGAGTATTAGTTAGCTCCGTTTTCAATTCAATCGGTGTTCTTTTTTCTTTTCCAGTCAGTGTCATTTTTTCCCGTGAATGTCATTTTTTTGCTCTTTAATCGACAAAAGCCAAAGGCTGGCCGAACAGGGCCATTCTGGGCGACACTATTGAGCAGAGAGAGATTGTGTAGCACACTAGCTGCCACCAATACTTTTGCAATTAATTCTGGTCTTCTTTTACTGGCCTTCTCTTACTTGGTTTCTCTTACTTGGTTTCTCTTACTGGCCTTTTCTTACTGGCCTTTTCTTACTGGCCTTTTCTTACTGGCCTTCTTTCATTATTAGGTATGAGATGGCTGATAAGGCGGATAGCAGTTCAAGGGACATGCCAGAGGGAGAAACGCATCATAACGTTGATGTGGCAGCGTCTTTGAATGAGAGTTCGACACTTTCGCAGGATGAGCCCGATCCGCTAGAATTGCGGAAATTGTCATTGAGTTACGATTACATGATGTACAAGATTAAGGATTATATTAAGACATTAATGGACCAAACATATGAGTCGGTTTTACAAAAACAAACTTTAATAAACCAGGATTATTTTGAGAACCAATTGCAGTTGTCGAGACAGTATAGAGAAATTGAGCAATTGATCAAATCTTGCAATGATCTCGAATTGGAATTCATGAAAATTGATCAATTGGAGATTTTTGTTAAAGATTTTAAACAGCGTTTGGATCTTATAGAAGCAAAGTTTTCAGCAGACTAAAGTGACTATCGACACTATCGACACTATCGAGCGAAGCGAGATAGCGGATCATCACTGACTAGTGACACTGACTAGTGACACTATGCTCCACTATGTCCCACTATGCTCCACTATCTCGCTCTGCTCGATAGCGGAGTTACACTATACGTGTTCCCCTATATTTGAGTTCATAGTAAGATCTGAAACAGGTTGTGACGTATAGGTGTTCTTGCCATCTATACCTGGATCTCCCGTTACTGTA
This sequence comes from Lodderomyces oxycetoniae, assembly GCF_023343755.2. Lineage (NCBI taxonomy): Eukaryota > Fungi > Ascomycota > Pichiomycetes > Serinales > Debaryomycetaceae > Lodderomyces > Lodderomyces oxycetoniae. The sequence continues at coordinate 195,776 of NW_026055460.1, read as the reverse complement.
TTGGGTACCACGGCAAGCTCGCGCTTCTCCTTTCCCCTGTACTTTTCAATCAAGTGTTTCTCCAAAAGAACAAAATTTCGCGAGTTGCATTTATACAACACATTGATAAAATCTCCAATTATTGGTATTAACCCAATGCCAAAATCAAAAGTCACATTAGCCATCATTTCGGCCTCCAAACTTTTAGGTAAACCGCCGTTAATCTTTTTAGCAGTTCTTACTAATTGCCATGCAAAATAAAATGCTAAAAGATCACCTATCCAAGGGATCAATCCAATAATTCCTGCCCATCCAATTCTCAAGCCACATATACTCAACTGTAAATCCAATGAATAAGCTTTACTTTTAACTTTGTTCAAGATTTTCAAATCGTCCTTAGGAATAAAAGCAGGCAATTGTCTTTTTCTTTTGGTTCCTTTACGTTGGTAAAAATGGAGATCTTGCTCCGGGATCTCTTCAAAATAGGGATCTTCTCCTACTCCAAATGTGACGAGATGGTCCAAATTTGTCTGACTTTGATTAGTATTTTGAATAGTTGCGAAAAAAAAATAGATATAAATAAAATCCAAAAAAAAAACAAACACCCAGTCCGTATGAAACTTCGAGAAGACGTACCTTTTGTAAAAAGTATTTGTATAACAACTGGGACATTCTGACTAATTGAGTAGATAGTTGTGGATAATGACTTTTGGTAACCTTTTCTATGAAATTCATGAATTGCTATTTTTGAGAGATGTAACTTGGAAACTAAAACAGCATGTTCGTTTGGTAGCGCGAGAAAATACTTGTTAGTTACTCATCACATACTTACCTTATTTATATTTAATTTACTTTTCAGCCCCTACTAGACTAGACTCATGCGTTGGCAACAGGAGATGACCCAGCAGTGGTAGTACCAGATGCGGGCGTAGCCGCGGTTGTTGACGCTGCTGCTGCCGCTTTTAGTTCCTTCTCTTTTCTCTTTTTTGCAAAATGTTCTTTCCTCATATCTCTCAAATCCGGAGGAGGTTCAATACCCATTTCCTTTCTGAACTCATGGATATCCTTGTCCAAAATTCTCTCCCAATAAACATTAATCAATGGCTTGCTATAGAGCCCGCTCCTTATAGCCCAAGGATAGTATACTTCGCGTAGTCTTTTCCTTTGACTTGGCTTCAATCGTGTAGGTGCAAATAAAGCACCCAATCCGCTCATTGGTATACCAATATTCATAAATTCCAAAACTTTAACACTTATTTCTCCCTCGATAATAATTGGCAACCCGGTAATTGCATGATAAAAATCGTGACATTCTCTATATCTTTGGAAAATATATGCCAACTCTTCATTATCTATATATTTCACAGGAACTCTGGTGTCGGGACTCACTCCCTCACGATCCAACCAATTGACATAGTTTCTACCAATAGTGTTATCTGGCAACTCTCTTAAATGATCCAAATCTAAAGAAGTAGAAGTCATGCGTGGTCTATCATAAAGAATCTGTCGACCTATGGGGTCACTCAACATCGTCTTTTGCAACCTCTTCAACACTGGCTCAATTGCAGTACTTTCACCTAAAGCAACAATATACTTGTTTTTTTCAGGGTGGAAGAAGGCTCCCATCGACGAGCCAAGAAACATTAGTAATTTTTCAAACTTATACAACGGAACATGGCCTGGATACTCGGGTTTGCGTCTCAGAAATGCTCCATCCTGTTTGGATTCTAACAATGTCTTGAGTTTTGCATTAGGATCATTATAATGCAACTCTCCGTTTTCCATTTTGGAAGCAAGAACATTGTTTTTAGACCATAGCACTGAGCCAAATAGTGTCGTTGCTATAGTTGTGAGGATATATGAACGTTTTTGACCAACAACTATACCTAATTGGGGACACAGAAGTACCATGCGGGTAGTCAGCATCCCTATCATTATTCTAACTAGCTCGTGTTTAATCTACGATACTGTAAAGTTGCTACAAAATTGCTACAAAATTAGTGTAATAGTGGTAGTGAGAAGAGCTTCTCCATGAAGAAATGAATATTAATAAAAATGAAAAAAAATGAAAAAAAAAAAAAAAATCATTCGATGTATAAGAACTATATTTTTCTCATATTTTGTTCGTTTTGATCACCATAAATCTCTTGTTATATCTCGTTATATCTCGTTATAAAGAGTGCGAACTAGGTAATCTAGTAGCTTGATTACCAAATACTTGTTGACTTTATGTTCCGGGTCAACTTCGTTGTTCTCTGCAAAAACAGTCAAGACCCGCTTAATAAGTTTCCTTTGTTCATTTGAGGATTCTGCACCTCTTGATATAGGCAAGAGAGTAAACAACTCAATTGTCTTATCCGTCAAAACATCAGTATCAGTTGTAGGGGGTAAACTCTCCTTCTCTGTAGCTTCATTGTTTGAATAAAAAAGCAGTATTCTTAGATTGTTTACCAAACTCGCGACTTTCTCGGGAATGTCAAAATCCGCCATCATCTGGGAAAACCAATTCATGAAAACGGTATTAATCCAAGAATTGACTTGTGAACAGCTAAGAATCACTGTTTGTAATGTGACAAGTGCTTGGTAAAGTAACGGTTTGGGCATGATTATGTAACACACACTTGCCAAAAGCTTAAATATCGACGAGCTAACAATATCTGATGGCTCTGCCTCATTTGAAACCGAAGATAGCGCAACAAGACGAACAATGAATGAACAGGCCGCGGTCAACATTCTTCGGATTTTTTCACTCACTGGAACTAACGCAATCTTGTCATTTTCATCTTCTTTTCTTTGCGACATTCTTTGCAACATAGATGAAACAAGGTTATGAATAGTTTTCAAAATAAACTCTGGTGTTGATAGTTTTTCCAATGTCTTATTCAACACAATATCTCCCATGATCAAAACCAATATATCGCCAGCTATCTTTGATGTAAAAATAGGGTCTTTCCAATGATCATCATCATCATCATCATCATCATCATAATCACAACCGCCGCCGCCGCCGTACTGCAATGATTTCTTTAATATCTGTTTGGACATTATTCGAAAATACAAAAGGTGCTGGGGATTCTCAAGTTGGTTTTTCTCTTCTTCGATGCCTTCCTCAAAAATCAAGTGCTGTTGTGATAAATACAAATCAAGCACATCCCTCGGACATGAGTCTGCGTCATAATAGAGACTATTTGTACTTCTTGCTCGCTTGTAGTGTTCGCTAACCACGCGGAATCCGCTCTTTTCCTCATCTTTTGTAGTACACAGAAATTCTTCAATATGTTGATCAAAAATGGATATCAACTCATCCAATACTTGCACAGCATTCAACTGCTCAATTCTCCGCGCCAAATCCTTAACAAATCTAACCATCACATCGTCATATAAAATATTAAGGAATTTCATTTCACGAGTGTTGAACTTGGTCAAGTACCACAGATTTACAAATTGAATCATTATAGTTGATAAGAAAAAATGCAATTGTAAATTCAAATCTTCATCGTAGGTTAGCTTCGGTAGGGTTTTCATTAAATACTGTCGTTTGCTTGCATTTGTCATAGTGATGGTTTTAGCCTTCTGTTTGGTTGTTGGTGCTGCTGTTGCTGCCGTAGAGGCAGAAGTGCCATATAAAGTATAAAGAAAGTCAATCTCCTGCAAATCATGTGAATTTGACTCAGTAGGAAAATTGCCTCCATTGCTAAATTCCTGTTGATATACAAACGATTCTCCACCAGATAATCGATCAATACCATCAAAAGAATTCGTCTTTGATGACGGTGCCGGTGCCGGTGCCGGTGCCGATGATGAAATCAGACCATCTGTGGTTGAATTCAAAGTTGTGATTGTTGTTTTCAACCCCTGTGTAGTAACGTGAGTTTGACTCGTTACATTAGTGTGAGTAGTTGCAATAATGGCAGAAACCGGTCGTGATGGAGGCCGTAACTTACTCTGTGAAGACATCAACACTTATAAGATCATGGTCTTTAAATTGAAAATTCAACCAGATAAATTGGTTCGAAATCGTTTACTAGATTCGGATTAATTGTTTGTTTTTTTTTCTTTTCGCATCTTGGGCGTCTATCAAAAAAAAAATTTCAAGTTTTTCATCACTCAAGAGATGAGATGATCAGGATTCAAAAATGCTTTTACCATGCAATTCGAGATACTTACAAGACACTTGAACATATTCATACTACCGGGACTGTGCTATATCAATATGGGTTAGATATTCAACAAATATTTATCGAGCAAAACCTAAGTTTCAAAAAAATAGAGTCGTCAATACGACGTTTTGGCAAAACCATGATGCCCTTACAAGTTCCCAACTCTATTATGAACAAGCACTATAATCTACAACCACCGCCTTTGGTGCTTACATTTGAATTTCAAAACACCTATGCGGCAGGTTTAAAGCTGAAGAAGGAACTAACTGCAAGTCAAATTGCTGCATTTGAACAATTTCGACCCGATGATGGTGATTGTGATAGTGTTTGTGATGGTGATGTCGCAGAGGAAGAAAAAGCGGACCCACCTACTACATGTTTCCACCAATTAGACAGAGGGGGGCAAGTCACGTGGCACGGGAGAGGGCAACTTGTAGCATACGTTGTTTTAGATTTAAAATCCTTTTATAAACTTTCTGCGAAATGTTTTGTTAATAATGTACTTTTAAAACTGATTCAAAATGTTCTTGAGAAAAAATATGGTATTGAGAGTTACTTGCTGGATGCAAATCCTGGAGTATGGGTAAAGGACAATGGAAAAGAAGAGGAAAAAAAAATTGCAAGTGTGGGAATCAAAGTTAGCCACGGTATTACTCAATATGGCATTGCTTTAAACATTCTGCCAAATTTGAAATATTTGAATACTTTTGAAATGTGTGGGTTAAAGAATAAGAAAGCTACATCTATAAAGGAAGTGTTGGCGAATAGGGGAAGTAATTCTGCAGTAGCACCAGTTCCTTCTGTTGAAGAAGTTGCGGAGCTTTATACTAGCGAGCTTGGAAAATTGTTAGGCATGAACAAAATAGAGAAAACAATTTTGTAGATGAAACAAACAATTTCTTCTATCGAGCAGAGCAAGATAGTGGAGCACACTAGCTGCCACCGACACTATTGACAATAAACTACAAAATCGGATTCAACACACACACACACACTCTCTCTCTCTCTCTCTCTCTCTCTCTCTCTCTCTCTCTCTCTCTCTCTCTCTCTCTCTCTCAATACAAGGCACGAATTGAAACGAAACGTACATTAAAAAAGCTAAAAGAAAAAGTAGACATTATATATCTTAAGAAACCTGCAAAATGAAAAAGAAAAATAAAAAAAAGCTATAAGTTCACTCATGATGAATGCAACAATAGAAGAAACTAGTCTAATAATGTATTACTCTACCTTTTTTAAGTCTTTTCTATTTTGTTATTATTATAATTGATAGTAAGTAATGGTGCTGATGTTGATGTTGGTGGTGCTGGTAACAGTAGTAGTAGTGATAGTAGTACTTGCAGTATCACTGATACATATCATCAGATCAATGTAAAGCCAACAACAGCGAAAGCGGCCACAAATGAAACCAACTTACCAACATTTTGGGAAGCACCTGTATTTGATTTTGGTGAAGAAGATGAACTTGATGTAGAAGAGCCTGATTCGGTTGAGTCGGAATCTGCTGAATCAGACGACGAGTTTGGTTTTTTCGATGATGACGAACTAGTGGCCACTTTATCTTCACATTGAAATTTGTCACCTTTAATGTCACCATTGGAGTTCAATTTGTTGAAAGCAGAACATGACAAGTCACCATCACCCTCAACTTTCAAAATGAAACCACCAGCAACTCTCGTTAATGAATCAAAAGTACCATTGTCGAATGAACCATTAATATTAACAGTACCACCAACTGTTGTCAATTCTGGGAAACCATCTAATGATTTCAAGTTTCCATTATCAGAAATTTGTAAAGCACCACCGATTGAAGTTAATTTAGGAAAGTCAATCTCCTCCAAATCCTCGTTTTTGTAGATAGTTAAAGATGAACCAATCTTCTCCAAGTTGGCAAGATCAATAGTTTCAATTGACGATGAACTGAAAGCAATCGAACCATTGGTGGAAGTCAAGTTTGGAGCATGGAATGAATTGATTGATTGCAAGATAATGTCATTTGCTGAAGTCAACTTATCCAAGGTAACATCGACTTTATCAGCGTTATATGAAATGTCGATATTGTCGGTAACTTCTTGCAAACCTGAGTTGATGGCGTCAATATCTCTATTGTTGTTAACACTGAAAACCTTCAACTTGAAAACTTCAATACCAGTTAATTTAGATAAACCTGTATCTGAAATAATAATTTCTTCAGCTGAAGTGATTCCTGCAGTCAAACCGGTTTCTTCCAAAGCTGGTAAAGCATTTAATTTAAAAGTACCAACAGTTGTCAATTGAGCCAAATTCAAGTGGGACAAGATTGTGTTGGAGTTGATTTCCAAAGAACCGGAAACTAATTGTAATGTTGGGGCATTGATGGTTGAAGCTTGGGTAGCATTCAAGATGGATAAATTACCATAAAACTCCTTCACACCAGTCAATTCAACTGTACCAAATTGGGTACCAAAAACGGTGACATCACCAATAGCGGTTTCACAAGCAGCAACCAGCTGAAGATCTCCAGAAGCAGTAGCTGTGAATGAAGAGAAAGAGCATCCACTTTTAGCTGTTGGAGTTGCTGTAGTTAAGGTAGAATCTAGAAAAAAGAAAAAAAAGGGGGGGTTATTCGTTAGTAACTTGAAAAATTGGTGTTAATGTTTTCGCAGCCATTTTTTTGGTGTCGTAAATCACTTTGTCCAGGTGTCGTAAAAAAATTTGAGACTGTGATGTGCTGCAGTTCTGTATAGTTGAAAGAAAAAATACCAACAAAAGATTATAAGTCTTTATGGATCAAGCTATAAGACTGTAATGAAACAGACTGTAAGAACCGCAAAAACTATCATCAAGACCTGTACAGATTGCAAGATTTGTCACTCATTGTTGTTTTTTTTGAAAAAAGGCTGAGGTGACATTAAATTGCCAGTTACCTATAACAAGTCCGTATTATTTCTGAAAACCTTATTTTTTCCCCTGTCAAAAAAAAATTATTTTTGGGGGCTTGATCTGATATAGGAAATTTTTCAACCTCAACAAACAAGGTGAAAACCTCTGATTGATATTGATTGATGTTGATTATTGGGTGATAAATATGTAACTGCAGGGTAAAAATGATCAGGCCAGGAAGAGAAAAGCAAAAAGAATAAACTGGACTGGACAAGACAAGAAAGATACCGGATCAATGTGATTTACTGGGACAGTTACTGCCTACCAATGTAGTTTACAGAACAGTGCCACCAATGTAAATTTTTTTTTTCTCTTTTCGCTGGATCAATGGACATTTTGCTGATAATATAAGTTATACATACTATTTGCAGCAGAAGCTAATCCTGCAATAGCAAAAGCAAATACGATGTTCTTCAATTGCATGTTTAATCGAACCTCCTTAAACTGTGAATCAAATGAAAGCGAACGTGAGTTGACTGAGGAAAAGAAAAAGTTGTACGAAAAGTAGGAAGTTTTTGAAAATGGAGTAATAAGAAGTTTTTTCGTAAACCAAAGAAAAAAAAAAAAAAAAAAAGAGGAAAAACAAGTTATGAACTCTTTTTTGTTTGATGACCAAAATTACTACTTGCACTTGTCTGGTAATTTAATGCAGTAAAGGTTGTATGTATGGTATATTTTCTTTTTATTTGCATTTTACCCACTATCTACAAGGCTAATATGGCTATAACCTTTTACTGCTAAATTATTGTATAAACAATAAAGTAAATTCTTTTTTTTTTTTCACACTTGGGTTTGATTCTTTTTTTAGTCAATGTGAATAAAATGAATTTGTTACATGTTGTAATTGTACTAAAATGAAACAATATTTACAAGAAGTATGTACCGAGAATTTCGAAATTAGACGCTTGTTAGGAGAATTTGCCACTGCTTCTGTAGTGTACAGCTATCGACGACAAAACTGATGAAGTAATTGCTCTTGCTTAGTTCTGTACGCAGTAGTCCCTAATCCATTATTTCTCCTCGGCGGATATTGTGTTATTAGTCTTTTTGTTTTCCTTTGACCAGAAAAAAGAGACTTAACGACATTCTGTCATAGTCCAATGTGCATTTGAGACTTGCCTTATTCACCACAAAAAAAAATTATTGTTAGACAATTTACCTACGACATGATAAACAACGCCCCAAACTCACGACATGACTCGGCACGACTCGGCAATAAAAAAATTCAAAAAAAAACCCCTTAAGAAATCGAAGAATATGTCTTAACCTTATTGAGCTAATATTGCATTATTTTTGCATATCTACATTTTCAGCTGGTGAATATTCTTACCCGGCTTTTTTCGACAACTCGGTCTTTTACTTGAAAAAATTGTATTTACTTTTTTACCTGATTTGAGACATGATTGGCCAACGTGCAGTGCATGCATGAAGATGAGGTTTTTTTTATATTCAACGACATATGTAGTTGAATCGATTGATCCGTCATATTTGCTATTACAACACGCCATACACACACACACACACATATACATATATATAAGAATGCAGAAAATGCCCGATCTTTCAAATAGCAAGGTAGAAGGCAGTGTAGATGTTTGTTTAATTTGTAGCAGTTTTTCTTGCATTCATTATCACAGTTGCTTAACAAGGCATTTTGCCTGTATATCTAGATGAGAAACGCAATTGATTTATCCCCCTTTTTAACCTGACATTTTTTGATACAAATGTCGTCAATCAAATTTTCGTTGTTTCTAAAAATACACCTGCTTGCCTTCTGTTTGCTACGAAATGTCGTTGTAGAGAGAAAATAAAAATTTAAATCAACCATAGAAAATACATGTCCAAATTACCATTTCAGCAACCAACTTAATTGAGATATCTCAAATTAGGAGTTGAATTTTCCTCTTTAGCCAGCCATGCCCCATACACACGGGAATGATACATTTGGTCAAAAATGGATGACCCCCCCCCCTCTAATTCAAATTCTCTTTGAAATCTCTTTTAGTGACCCCATCCCCAGCCATCTTTTGTATCATATTTACCTGCATAAATTTTATTACTTATTATTGATAAATCATATTGCTCTACTGAGATACTCTGTATATAAATGATTTGCAGCAAATGTTACAGAAATCACAGGAAAAAAACTGAACCAAACTCAATTGAAGTGATATCTATTTTGAAAGAATGAATACTCTTATAATAATAGTTTAAACTCTATATAGTGTAACTTAGAAAAGATTAGCCCTAACCGTTTTATTGGTGATCCGGAAACCTAGCTACATATTACACCTTCCTTTCTCTCTTGATAATTACTTTTTTGACAAAACTCAAGTAAAGTTGTAACGATTCCGTTGGCAATTAACTTCTTCTTAGTGAATTGATCAAATGGATCCCCCAATTTGAGTGAAAATGTCGTCGCGATAAAAACGACACAGCCCCAGAATTATACTGCAAACACACGGGTTTGCAGTTGAAATTTCAAACCACTTGAAAATCAAAGATTCTAATGATGAGTAAAATCTCAAAGCACAAAATGAACCCTCAAATTGGCGAAAATTTCCGCACTTGCATTTCAAGTGTAAACTACAAAAGTTCAATCTATAATGAATTAAGAGATTTGTTGTTTGCCTTAGCCCTTATCTTCGTCAATTTAGACGGAAATAATTCTTTAGAAAATTCAGTTTTTCAGCCTTCTTCAATAATATGCAAACCAAAAAAAAAAGAAAATAAAAAAACAAAATAAAAATAAAATAAAAATAAAGAACCTTCATAAATCCGAGTTATATAATTTTTAAGGAAAGTTTTCAACATTACAGTGTAATCCTCAAATTCTTCAAATTCTTCAAATTTCAATCTAGCCCATCAATTCTCAACTGAATTCATCGGGAAAGTAGTTTCTGAATCAATAAAGTACCCTCTAGTAGAATTTCTTTTTTTTCCCAGTGCTATTGGCAAAATGCATGATAAAGTATGGGGATTTTGCTCATTTGGATCAAATAGTTGCTTGTTTCTAAAGAACTTTACTTTATGCTACATCTTCCTCTTTTCATGGTGGGTCTCAACACGTTTGAGATCTTCCTACTTTCGCTGAAATGGCAAGTTGATATGTTAAAGTGTAGACAATTTTTACAACCTTTCAACATCTCTAAAACAACTAATTTGTCTATTTATTAATTATTTTTTTTGCAGCAATTGTTGCAAAAAAAGAATTGGCACGAGAAAAAGACAAAGATCAAATCTATAAAATAAACATATTGAACAACTCCCATCACCTCCTCTATCTAATTCTAATTTCTCTCCCTCTCCCTCTATCTCTCAAAAGTTAAAGTGATCATTCAAATCTAAGTGCTGTTCAATCATTTCAGTCCAAGGAGCAACAAAATCCAAACCAATTGTACGATTATTTATAAACCAATCCATTAACTCACTATTATCACCCAATCCACCAGTCGCGGTGGTACCAGCACCAGTACTACTTGTAGCATCATTACTAAAAATATTCTGTAATTGTGGTGTTGCTTTAGTTGTCTTGTCAGGTAAGGCGGTTTGCACAGGTTCATTGAATGTTTCATCCATACGAACCGTCGACATATTGTTGGAAGTAGTCCGAATAGGAGCATTTGTAGTCGTCTCAGTACCCGTAGATGATACAGACGCTGGTTCGCTTGGAGTATGTCTAAAGTAAGGGCCATATGGAAAAGTATCATTAAAGGATTGTTGATGATGCACGGGTTGCGCTATGAATGTAAAATTGTCTGCAGAAGATTTGTGTTGAGATTGAGATTGGTCAAACTGTATATCTTGCTGGTGCTGGTGCTGGTGCTGTTGTTGTTGCTGTTGTTGCTGCTGTTGTTGCTGTTGCTGTTGTTGCTGCTGTTGTTGCTGCTGTTGTTGCTGTTGTTGCTGATGTTGTTGTTGTTGTTGTTGCTGCTGTTGTTGTTGTTGTTGTTGCTGCTGTTGTTGTTGTTGCTGTTGCTGTTGTTGTTCTTGTTCTTGTTGTTGAAATGACTCTTGACCATTTTTATAAAAGTATTCATTGGCATTCGGTTGCATGTTTTGGCTCGCGGATGTATCAACAACTGTTTCATGTTCCGATGGTTTCTTCTGTTGCATAAACGCCTCCTGGTGTAACTCGTTTCCTTCATTTTTCTTACTTTTCATTTCTGAATATAAATACATCAAGACATTTGAATACCTAGTACACAAATGCAATTCATCAGGTGAACAGTCTCTTAAAGTCAAAGCAGCACGATGAATAGATTGCGAAATGTCATCAATACTAATTAAGCTGAAAGACAATATAATTGGATCAAATATTTCAGTTCTTTTGCCAATTGATATTGATCCAATCTCTTTCAGTGATAATGAGCTTTTGTGTGCTGTAATAGTGAGATAACACTTGACAATAAATGCTACTGCGCGAACAATTCTCGTGAGCCATCTCACAGGCATGAATCTCAACATTTTGAATTTATGTATCCTGTGAGCTGCATTCAACATTTCATTTGCTGCATTGAATGCTTGCTGTATGAATCTTGCTGATTTGGACATTTCATCCATCTTTAAAGACATTCGTATAGAGTGTTGAGAATTAGCTCGCGTCTCTTTAGTGTCTCTTGGAGATGGATTTAGTGCAAGCGAATAAATGTACAATTTGACATAATTGAACTCTAAAATAAAAGACTCTTGTTTGATTGAATCTCTTATGTCATTGGTAAGTTTGGTATTTGGCTTTAATAGTTGATTTTGAAAATTCACCGAAACATTCTTGGATATCTTACCCGATGTAGGAACCAAAAACTGTTTATACTTTCGACTCCAGTTGCTGATAAGAGGACTTATTATATTCAACACTGAAATCGTTTGTCTTTGCGATAATTGACCCAATTGTGTCTTGTACGCATAAAATGATTCATGACCCAATGACATGATTTGCAATAATTCAATTTGGGCTTTTTGTGCCTTGGTGAACTTAAACCTATGTTCAATTGCAATCTTTTTCAATTCTTCCTCACTCAACTTCATGATATTGTAATCATCGTCTTCATCCTCCTCAACTAATTCCATAGCTTCCTCAGTAATATCATCTTCGTCAAATTCAATCTCAGACAATGAATGAGCAAGCATCGATTTTCTTGAAATGTCCATCACAGAGTTCATCTCGGCAACATGCGTAGCTATGAGCACTTTTGAGCTCATTTCCATAAATCCCATATCCTGCGCTAGCCTAACTGCACTACCAATCAACATCCATGCCATTCGATGACTTCTCCTCATTGCCCCCAATCCGGCAAGATTATTGTTGTAACTATTAATACCAGTAGTTGCAGTGCCAATATTGCCGCTAGCGGCATTGTTTCCAGAAAATGTAGCCGCTGTGGCAGCCAACGATAAGAAACCTACACCGCCACTATTATTACCACCGGCACTAGTTTCGTTTTCGTTTTCTTCAGCTTTGTTGGCATAGTCAGACCACCTCCAATGTATAGCTCTTGGATTCCACTCGGTGAATAACAAAAACGCAAAAATGGTTCCAATTGATCGAGTGCTTGCTTCGGCCCAAACAGTTTGAGATATTAAACGTTGCACATACAACCAAAGTCGATCATGAACCTCAATATTTCTGGGAACGTTGCCATTAGTATGTCTGCTCTTATTATCCTCAAAAGGATGATATCGAGCTGAAATGGTTAAAATAGCACATAGTAAAATCGGGTACCCAGCTAAAACATTCAGCGAATGGAGGAATTTTGGTATATGTGGGAAAAAGGGGTGCATTGTTGTAAAGAATAAATTAACTAGTTTATCAGCTTCTTTTTCAGTAAGAATACCATCTGGTGCAGGTCCGATATATTCAATATTAGATAATTTGTTTGCACCTCTAGGTCGAACAGCATATCCGTTTTCCGCTGCAGGTATAATCATTCTCTTTGTAGTTGCTGGATTCATGTAGGGAGGAATGCTTGACTTGTAATTCAGTTTCATGCGGTTTGAACTCTGAGATTGCTTCTTAACTTCTGTGTCATTCTCGGTCATCTGGTGAGCAGAACTAGCCTCTGACTCTCTTTCATATCCTGTATTTTCAACAACACTCGTTCGATGGCTATTAGACTCGGAAATAGCTTCAATTTGTTCATATTTAGTTTGAGCATCTATGTTATCTCTCTCGTCTGCTTTTGCAATCTTGCCAGCTGCACTGGCCAAAAAGACCAAGGCGCCTTCCATTGTTGAAAAATTACCTCCCTGGTTTTTATTTATCGAATTTTCCTTTGGTGTTTGCGTTAGTGGTGGTGGTGGTGGTGGTGGTAGTTGTTGTTGTGGCTGCAGTTGCTGTGGCTGCAGGTGTACTACCTGCTGTGGGGGTGGTGTAGTGGATAAATTAGGCGGAAGTATTCTTGTAGACGACTGTACGTTAGTTGAAGGAATATTCTGACTTGTATGCGTTTCATTCATATTCTGTCCTAAAATACTATTCACACCAGGTAGAGATTGTAGGGGGTGCGTGATCTGGAATCGATTGCCGCTGGAGGTCACATTCTGTGCTGCTTTAGTTCTCTCATATACTTGTTCGCACGCCTGTAGTGCTGGCGGTACTGATGGTGCTGGTGGTGGCTGTAACGTTGCAAGTGGTGGTGCTTCCACCTCAAAATGACTCTTACTATCAACATTTACCTCTTCTTCTCCCTTATCTAACCCCAACTTTTTTTTTTTACGCTTCCCGCTAATAACATTGCTTGAGCCACCACGTTTGCTTTCAACAAATACACAATCTTTTCTTTCTCTTAAACAACGTGCACATTTACCATCATGTGGTTTATCCACCGGTCCCAAATCGCACTTCACTTTGCGAACTCGACAGTTTAAACATGCTTGGTAATTTCGTTTATATCTCTGGTTATGAAATTGGCCTTCTTCAGGTGAGGTGTACGCAAAACTTGGAGATTGGCGAGACGTGGATGTCACCTCGTACTCAAATGTATTCTGAGATGTCATTCCAAAAAAAAAAATAAATATAAAAAGAACGCCAAAAAAAACAAGCTGGTATTCCAAATGAGATGTATCCCTTTCTTCCTTTTCTGGTACCTGAAAGGTTAATTTGCGCCTCAAGTGATAAGCCGTAGGGTAAAGTTTAAAACTCTATGGGAAAAGGGTTTAGCCGTACAACTTCTATAAAGTAAATTCAACTTTTTCCACCTATAACCGAGAATTTTTTTTTTTTCTTCACCTTCTCTTCTGGTGACCCACAGAAACAATACAAATTAATCTGATAAGAGAATAAAAGTAACATATATAGCTGAACAAAAATTTTTTATAAAAAAAAAAAAAGAAGATTCAACCCCCCTCCTCTAACACAATCAAACATAACAAGAGACTCAGTTACAATAGTCCCTTTTCTTTCTTTCTCTCTCTCTCTTTCTCTCTTTCTCTCTGCTTATTTGCCTTGCTTCCTTTTTAACTTCTCTTTCTTTTTTCATCAACGCTTTGAAATCTGTAACTTCTTAACTTGGTCCTCCAAGGTTTTCAACTTGGATCGCATTTCTTCCAAATCTTGATTTAATCTGTTTCTTTCATTTATTATATTTGTTTCCCATTGCCTGAATCTTTGTTCTTCAGCTTTTACTTGTTCTGTAAAGAATTTCTTCAAAGCATCTTCTTCTTCTTTGAATTTAGGATTGTGAAATCTTCTTGGTTTTTTGCCACTAGAGGAAGGTTTTTTAATGATTTCCCCCTTTTCATTGGTTAGTTCTTCGTTGGAACCTGAGGTGCCGTTTTCTGTGTCACCTCTTCCATTAACATATCCATTTTCGGTATCGGTGCCGCCCAACTTGAGTGATCTAAAAGTTTCAAAATGTATTTCATTTGTTGATAAAACCAAATCCAACATGTTGGTCCTCAATAGTAAGCTTCTCAACTTTTTGAAATCACAATGTTGGTCATTTTCAACTTCAACTATTCCCCATGGATACTTTCTGCCTCTAACAAATTGGCCTGGAGCAATCTCAACTTCTTCTTCAGACCCAATAACAGCAAATGGCATTGATTCAATCAACTGTTTAGCATGCTCGGCACTTGCTGGATCATCCAATTCCAAAGGAGGAGTATAGATACTGATATCCTGTGCCTCGATGATTTGCCTTATTCTGGTTTTAAAAATATCCAATTCAGTTGGCGACAAGGTATCTGCTTTGGCAATAACAGGTATGAGATTAACTCTTGTAGATAATCGTTTCATAATCTCGATATCCAAGGGTTTTAACGAATGACCAGTTGGTCGAATGAAATAAAGACAAGCATGAACTCTCAAGTCCTTTTTGGAAGCTCTATATGGTTGTTGTTCTTGTTTCATATACGACTCGTGCTGATCGTCAATAAAATCAATAATTGGGACCCATGAATCGTGATTATTTACGTTATTACCGAATCCCGGAGTATCGATAATATTTAATCTAATCTTGAAATTTTTCTCTTCCAAGATGGCTCTGACTATATCGATTTCGACAGTTTGATGCGACGAGGTAAACTTGTTGTGCCTTTGGTGAGGATCGGGATGGGCCTTTAGGGATGTTTGAAACAATGTGTTGATAAAAGTTGTTTTGCCCAACCCGCTTTCACCCGCTACCATTATGGTGAACGTAGCACCTTCTTTGGAAACAATCTTGTACCTAGAAGTAGTGTTAGTATAACTCAACGACACTATCGAGTGACGCTATCGAGCTCCACTATCGAGCTCCACTATCTCGCTTCGCTCGATAGTGGAGCACACTGACTAGCTGCGACACTTTCGAACAAAGCGAGATAGTGAAGCACACTGACTAGCTGCGCCTAATAATCTCGCTCTGCTCGATTGTGCTCTGTTCGACAGTGCTCTGTTCGACAGTTTACTACTCGATTGTGCTCTTTTCGATAGACTGTCACCGACACACTCGACAACCCGGCAGCTCTTCAACTTGAAATCTCTTCAACCCGAAAGCTCAATAAGCTCGAGAGATTTTTGGTTACATACCGTTGATCAGGCAAACTTGCTACACCTACTGGTTCTGGCATATTGGAATTACAAAGTCTTGTGCGATTGATTGAAACCCGTGTGTTTAAAGGATGCCTTTACAAAGCAAATTCTAGTTGATTTGTAACAAAATCAATTTGTATATTGATTTTCTAAAACAAAATTTTTTGATCTGAAGGCTTTTTAAGACAAAGGACAACCCAACTGAAATGAGAAAAAACACTATGAATAAAAACACTAAGAATAAAAACACAAATAAAAACACTTTGAAATATTTGTCTATATTAAAAGAGACGATTAATTAAGTTGGATGGTAGTGTATTTAGTGTCAATTAAGAATAAGGCTTATATTTTGTTACGCGTAATAACACAACAGAACAACAGAACAACAGAACAACTCGATAATAATACAATTGGAATAACACGACAGAGAGAGAGAGAGAGAAGAAAAATAAATTAGAGTGAGAGAAAAAAAGAGAAAGAAAAAAGAGAATAAGAAAAATAGAGAGAGAAAGAGAGAGAAAGAAAAATAGCGCGTGAGTGAGCGAAAAAAATAAAGTGTGAGAGTGTGAGTGAGTGAGTGAGTGAGTGAGTGAGTGAGTGAGTGAGTGAGAGAATGTGCGTTTGTGTGTGTATAGTATAAGTGCAAGTCTATCAGCTTTAATTGTACCTTGCATCAATCTAAAATAAAAAAACCCATTATGTTGATCAAGAAATACAAAACAACCCATATAGTGTCGATAGTTCTAGTGTGCTCCACTATTGAGCAAAGCGAGATTAACAAGCTAGTCTGTGTGCTCCACTATTGAGAAAAGCGAGATTAACAAGCTAGTCCGTGTGCTCCACTATTGAGCAAAGCGAGATTAACAAACTAGTCTGTGTGCTCCACTATCTCGCTCTGCTCGATAGTGTCGCCCCCTATTGGTTTGGTTCTTTCTACACTACCTCACCGCCTCCCTTGCTTGTTCAAACAGAAATTAATTCACAGATACAAAAAAATAAACTAAAAGATTTACATACACTCTATTCTTGTTCAGACTTATTTTCTGAAGATTGATGAGCAGAGGCAGCTGGTGCTACTGATTGTTGTTGTTGTTGTTGTGCTGCTGGTTGTTGTTGTGCTGGTTGTTGTGCTGGTTGCTGCTGCTGTTGCTGTTGCTGTTGTTGCTGATGTTGTTGTTCTTCATTTGGGGGTGCCTCTGATAAGTCGGTCCATAAAGTCAAGTTATCTCTTAATAATTGCATAATCAATGTAGAATCCTTGTATGAATCTTCAGATAAGGTTTCCAAATCGGCTACTGCATCATCAAATGCTTGTTTAGCCAAATGACAGGCTCTATCAGGTGAGTTCATAATCTCATAATAAAACACCGAAAAGTTCAAAGCTAATCCTAATCTAATTGGATGGGTTGGTGGTAATTCAGTTACAGCAACTTCTGAGGCAGCTTTATAAGCTTCCAATGACAAATCAGCAGCTTCCTTTCTCTTATCAGCTGTAGCAAACTCGGCCAAATACCTGTGATAGTCTCCCTTCATCTTGTAGTAAAACACCTTAGACTCACCAGTTTGAGCTGATGAGATTAAATGGTCACTTAAAACTGAAAGAATATCTTCACAAATCTTGGATAATTCAGCCTCAATCTTAGCACGGTAGTCTCTAATCAAAGCAACTTGTTGCTCATTGCCCTTGGATTCCTCCTTTTGCTCAATCGATGAAACAATTCTCCATGATGCACGACGCGCACCAATCACATTCTTATAAGCAACTGATAATAAATTACGCTCCTCAACTGATAATTCTTGACCTGAAGAAGCAACTGCCTTCATATTCTCAACCATTTCTTCATATCTCTCAGCTTGCTCGGCCAATTTGGCAAGATAAACAGAGTCTTCACGTGAAACAGTCATTTTTTTTTCTTTCTTTCTTACTTACTTACTTGGGGAGTGGGGGATAGGGGGAACTTTTGATGTGATTTAAAAAATGAAATGGTTCAAGTAAAATAGTTTTTTTTTTTTTCAGTGGGCGTGTAAATTGTTGTTAATGTTTTCTTCCTCTAAAATTAGTTAGTATTTTCGTTTGGTTGCGATTATCCAAAATTACGTTTTCTTTGCCGATGGAACAAAAAAAAATTGTGTTGCTAAGTACTAAAACTAATTTAGCAACTGACATACAATCAATCAATCTCACAAACTCAATAAATATCAATACCCGGTTTTATATATCTATGGAATATTGGTATCGACGGATTTAGTTTTATTCGGGTTGCTAAAAGGGGGTCAGGGAGGGGCAACGGTGTCGACAACAATCTTAATTGGGGCAAAAAAAAGACCATAAAAACACACTGCAATTTTTTTTCCCTTCCACTTCTTGCATTCAAAATCCCAGGTTTTAAAGGTCGTGTACATTGGCATAAAACTTTTAGTGACAACAAAAATAGTATGGGTGGAAAGTAAAGTATAAACAGCCATAATAAGATGAAAATGAAAATGAAAATGGGCCGCTGTTAAACAAAAAAAAAACAAGATTCCACACCCACACTGAACAAATATCTTAATCCTCTCAGTAAAGTACGAGTCGACTATTGACGAAAAAAAGCACACTCATACACGTTCATCGGGGAGAGGTGTTTTTTTTTTGTATACTTACAAACACAGCCCTCTTCTACAACGTATAACTTCTCTTCTTTTCAAAAAAAAAAAAAAGGACTATTAAGTTCCGATAATTCTTTTTCATTCATAGTTGCCCAATCTAAGCCTGATGACCCTGCCCTGACGAATATTCCATCTACAGTTGCATCTTGGATTTGATTGATTGATTTGGTGTTGAGGGGGGTGAAGAACATACCTTTGAATTAATACTTCAATTCCAACTTAAAGCAAAAAAAAAAGCAAAGAGAGATGTGGATAAGTGAGAGTTGAATAAATTTTGTAAAGGGAAAAGTTACACATTAAATAAAAACGAATTTTCATTCAACGACAGAAAAAAAAAAAAAAAGAAAAAGAAAAAGAAAAGAAAAAGAGAGAAACAAAGTGGGAAATAGAGTGGGAAACAAGGTAAAGAAAAAAAAACAACAACCAAAGTGTACCATCGGTAATGGGCCCTCTGTGTTGAACCATCTATATTGTACCTTCTGTGTTGCCATGTAGTGTGTACCGGTATTTGTAAAATCACGTATCTATAACTATTACCTGCGCTTAGTAAATCAACGGTGAGTAAATGATTCATTGTAGCATTAAAAAAGCTATTATTTTTTGATAAAAGTACACGTCAGAACTATTGCGACACTATCGAGCAGAGCGAGATAGTGGAGCAGTAATGACTAGCTTGTTACAACACTATCGAGCAAAGCGAGATGCACTCTTATTATGTTTCCATTGACTCTACTGCTAATTATGTTTCCATTGACTCTACTGCTAATTATGTTTCCATTGACTCTACTGCTAATTATGTTTCCATTGACTCTACTGCTAATTATGTTTCCATTGACTCTACTGCTAATTTCTCTAATTTCATTTTATATGGTAATACTTCTTTTATCTTGATACCGAACCTACTGTCCTTTGTCAATTGGACCAAATGATTAACAAGTTCGTGTACCTCGTTTGCTAGCTCATATCGAGAATGAACCCAGTTCATTTTGGCAGTAGACTCACCGCCATTCAACCTGTGCACCTCTTGCTTTTTATCATTCAACACAATCGTTGAGGATTCGCGAACATTTGAAATACTTGCACCGGTTTTCAACAAGGATTTCAATTTAATAGATGATATTCCCAACTGAGGTAATGGAACTTCCATCCCCGGTAAAACAGGTTTACTAGCATCAACGCCATGTTTACCTGTTGGATTGGCCGTTAACAACACTTCCTTCAATGGAATAAATTTAGTAATTTGTATGGGCTTAGACCGTATAAGATGACGATTGGTTAATTCTGCTGACCCTAATCTAAAACTTTTAATCTCTTCCTTTATTTGGTCCATCTGCTGTCTAATTGACTCTTCCGATTCTTCGATGTTTATTGGGAACGACTTGCTAGCAAAGTCCAACTTGAAAGGAAATACTGAAAACGACTTGTCAATTTCCCCCAATAATTTCCGCGCAGTCTTTAACTTCAACTGATGCGTTATGGCGAAATCTCGAACAAATATCGAAGCTTTGGCATTGAAATCATTCTGTTTATAGTTCTTGCCTGCAAAATTGTCAATCTCCTCTGTGGTCACTATACCCAATTGTTGCTGCGGTTGCTCGCCGTTATTTAACCCGCTCATGCAAATATCAACTTGGTAAACTTCACCGGGTACAACTACAAACTCGTCGGTAGGTACAGCACTAGAGTTTGAAGTGCCAATAGGTTTCTTAATCAAACTAGTAGTCGTTGATGGTGTTAACGATGTTGATGATGATGCAAGTCCTAGTGCCCGTTTCAAGAGCTGAGCTTCTTGATGAGATTCGTCCCAAACAACCCCTTTGAAATCACGTTCAGCAACAACACCCTCTGCTTGTCCGGCCAAAAATCGTCTGATCCTCCTGACTTTGGACCCTGGAACAACTACACAGTTGAAAGACTCGGCAATAGAATCCACAAGTTGACGTATTTGCAGACCTGTTATTGAATTTGAACTATTTTTCAACTGTTGGGGTAATTTCTCAGGAGATAATGAGCATCCCAATAAGGATATTACCGATTCCATAGCTATATGTGTTGCACACAAGGCATCAGCATTATTACCTAATAAGGGCCCGCTGGGTTTCATTTCAGCTGGGTTTATTGGGTAAATAACAAGAGTGTGACTTAATTGCGATGTGTATCCATCGATATGTACTCCCATACTCACAGTAACAACATCACCCTGGTTTAAGAACATTTCTCGCTCATCATCGATTTCAGGCGCAAATCCATTTACAAATTCATTGACATTTATTGTGGTTGGAATGGCAATACCTTTTTCATTTACCTTGTTGACATACTGCTTGGATAACAAATCGAGTAAACAAGAATCTGTCAATAAACACAACTGTTGTATGGTCAACCTAGGAATGGTTTGTAAATGATAACAATTATTAATTAATGAAGTGAAATATTGTAAACCAGATTGAGTGATCTGGCCTGCAACTCGATATTTCTCCACAATGGCTTCGTCTAGTATGTTTCTTTGCTTAAGTAATATATCGGCGTCATCCTGGTGTATAGCAACCTGCATATTTGTAAACTCGAGTGCCTTGAACCAAAGATCTAAATTGGTTTGAACAATATTGATGTTAAACTTTCCAAGGGAAGAGATGGAATGGAAAAAAAAAAAAATTGTTAGTGCACACAGCTCATCGCATCTCATCGCATGGGAAAAAAAAAAGAAAAAGAGAGAAAATAAAAAAGAGGCGATGAGATGGCCTTTGCCGCCCACAACTTAGACAAAAGCGCGAACTTCATGTAAGGGATAACCCATGTCGTTGAAAGGGAGAGAAATCTATATTAGGAAAATACTAGTATCCTAGCTATAACTGCTTTTCCTGCAGCGAGATACAACCTTACATGGAAAACTCAAGGGCAAGTCCGAATTAGTTGCAAAATTTTGCTTCTCTTTTTTTTTTGTTTTTTTTTCCAAATTTGTTCCGTAGTCTCTTTTTATTTCCTTTATAAGCTATTATAGCAATCTTTGATCATAAGTAGATTGTAGCAATCTTTGATCATAAGTAGATCTCAATTCTCAAAACTTTACTTTCTCCAGTTAAGAAGAAACCGGATTCTGATTGTTATTGTTACTTTTCCATCATTCCTATACGATGTCCTGGGAACAAGTAACATTTTCTTTAAGCCCCAGATCAAAAGGGTGCTATTTGATAACTGACGAAGTTTATGATAAAGTTCCACAAATTAAACAATACAAAGTGGGGATATTGCATCTTTTCTTGCAACACACAAGCGCCGGGTTGACTTTGAACGAGAACTGTGACCCTGATGTTAGAACAGATATGGACAGTGCATTGAACCGAATTGCACCGGAGGGAGACTTTTATATACACGCAGATGAAGGCAGTGACGATATGCCAGGACATGTCAAGAGTTCAGTTGTCGGTGTGAGTGTAAGTATCCCCATAACCAACGGGAGACTCAACACTGGAACTTGGCAGGGGATCTATTTATGTGAATTCAGAACTTATAGGCATACTCGGAGAATCGTAGCTACCTTAAATGGTGAGAAGAAATAAACCAAACCCGTGTGAAAGGCTTTGATTAGCAGTCCAAGGGATAAATTAGTCAATGTGCTCGATAGTGTCGGAGGGATAATTAGTCAATGTGCTCAATAGTGTCGGAGGGAACAATTGACCTGGTGTTTATTCAAGTTTCGTAGATCTTTATTGAATAGTTACGTAGTATTGCTTCTTTTGCTTCCAGCATTTGCACTTCCTTAGTATTCAACTGGTCTAATGTCTTATCAACCTCGTCATAAAAAAGACCCCACCAACCATTATGACGTTGACATCGTTTTCGCTCCTTTATACAAATTTGTCCTCTAAACCAATCGGGATTGTTGTTTTCATCGGCGTCTTTAGATTCCTCCTGTGAGTTCATATCCTCCCTCTTCTTCTTCTTCTCCTCCTCCTCCTCCTCCCCCCCTTCCACTGTCACAACCTTGTCATTAACATTATCACCATTATCGTCCTTCTGTTGTTGTTGTTCCCGCTTTCGTACCTTCATCAATAGTTCATCAAACAAGTTTTCCGTGTTTGCAATTTGATTCAATAAATTGTTTTCAGATTTGTCACACATGCAAAGATCGATTCTTTTCTTTTGCTTTGTCTTTTTCAAATTTTTCTTCACTTCTAGCTCTTGACTAGTTTCAGGGTATATGGAATTTGAAAGTCTTTCACAGATTGCTTTGATATTGTCCTTCATTTTCAACAACAGTTGTTTCTTTGATTCCTGTAACAACACCTCTCGATGAATGGATTCGGCTCTTGTATTGATTTTGACAATATCATCTTGCACCTCCTTGGGAAAAGTCTCTAAAGCAGAACTATCAACTTTCAATTTTTTCACTTTTTCAACTTCTGGGAACTCTGATCCCAATTTCTTCAATTTTTCACAATCATTTTCCGCAAACTCCAAAATACTCTTGATGACCCCTGGGGAAAGGCCGTCGCCACTACCACTACCACTACCATTAGCACTACCACTACCACTACCACTACCACCATGATTACGTTCTAGTAATAAACGTCTCATATATTCCTCGCCGTGCTGCCGACTGCAATATTTAGACTCATTTGCAACAGGCATCAAACACTCGTTTAATCGACATTTACGTTTCCAAAGCGTGACTCCATGCCCTTGCCAATCACAAAATTTGCAATAAAATTTCGCAACTAAATTTGCAAGTTTTGCATCAATATCCATGCACTTGAAATGAAACCATTCTTCACACCCATCGCATGCTATCATGATTTGACCATCATCAACTCTTCGACAAATACAAAATAGCTCTTCACTGTTCAAATTGTATTTAGGAGCATTAGTAAACTTCTTGAACTGTTTTGCAATCTCTTCATTTGTTTCATCTGTATACTCAGTTTCGGGAGAAATGGTCCTTTTTTTCTTCAAACCATTTCGAGCTTGTGTCCCTTTCCTCCTCTTATTATTATAATGAGCCCCCTCCACACTACTGTATACTTGCTCATGACTACGACTCTCTGCGATCATAATTTAAAATCAAGAATCTATAAAGTGTTATCAAATGCGGTTCCCCTTGTCTGTTTTCTATTTTTCATTTATCGCGTTTTTCTTTTACTAGTGAAAAATTGAATTCCTTGTTTATATGAAAGAAGGAAAGTTTGAAACTGGTCTCTAAATGAACTCGATATGTCCAGTATGTAGTAAGCCCATACTCAAATCTTTGCTCGAGCGACATGTTAATAGTTGTTTAGATAATCAAGAAGGCAAAACTAAAGATGGCGAGACCACTAGGTTACCCAGTACAAGTACAATTGAATCAATCGATGTAAAGCCGAGAAAGCGGGATGCATTTTTTGCTCTTGGGTTGAAAGCTGATGGTCATTCACTTTCAGAGTCACTAAAGAAACGACCGAAACCTGAGTCTAGAAGCTTTATACAGCATCATCATCAAACTGTGAAAGCCAGCCACAAGGACCCCAAGTCATTAGAGGAACAATTCAAAATAATAGCAAAGGGAAAAGAGGAAATGGAAGAAAAGGAAGGAAAGGAAGAGAAGGAAGGAGGTCAAAATCAAAAAAAGCTCGCTAATAAACCAGAAACCACCGAGAGTAGTAGCGGTAGCAGCAGCAGCAGCAGCAGCACTAGTAATAGTGGTAGTGGTGGCGGCGGCGGCTCGACGATCAGCTCACAACCACCACAGACTGAATCGCGTAGTAATCCAAAAGAAAACATTGCAGAACTAAGACGACGAGCAAACATTCCATTAGCTCATAGATTGCGACCAAAGACCTTGGACGAATTCATTGGACAAGAAAAACTACTAGGTAAAAATGCTCCTTTGCGAAATATAATCAAGGCAGACCTTATACCTTCTTTTTTACTATGGGGACCACCCGGTTGCGGAAAAACGACATTGGCTCGCATAATTGCAAGAACAACTAGCTGCAAATTTGTTGAACTATCTGGCGCCGACAGTAATGCAAAACACTTGAAGGAAGTTTTCACTCAAGCGGAAAATCAAAAACGGTTGACTGGCCAAAGAACTATTCTTTTTCTTGACGAAATTCATAGGTACAATAAGGCTGTCCAAGATTTGCTACTTCCTATTTTGGAGAAAGGTATATGTACGGTGATTGGGGCAACTACAGAGAATCCATCTTTTGTTCTAAATAATGCCCTTTTGTCGCGAGTTCACACGTTTGTGATGGACTCATTGACCACAGAATCAGTTGTAAAAATACTTACTCGAGCTTTGTTTGACATTAATCAAATAAGAAGAAACTTATTTCATTTGCATTATATGACTCTCGAAGACGAAGCATTTACGTATATTGCAGAACTATGCATGGGCGATTCACGTATAGCATTAAATATCCTAGAAACGGTAAATGCGTATTTGTCATCTGAAGAATACAACGCAAAAGAAGTGGATGGGTTTCGAAAGCAAGGTGTGATTAAAGTAACAGTTGGTTTACTCAAGCAGATTTTGAAATCTCGAAATTTTCACCAAACTTATGATAGAGCTGGCGATGCTCACTATGACATTATTAGTGCTTTCCACAAATCTGTGAGGGGATCCGATCCAAACGCTGCAATGTTTTATTTGGTAAAAATGCTATCAGGAGGCGAGGACCCAATGTTCATTTTGAGGAGAATGATTGTGATTGCTAGTGAAGATATCGGTTTGAGAGATAGCTCTTGTTTGCCGTTTATGATGGCTGCCAAGGAAGCTGTTGAGTTTGTAGGAATGCCCGAAGGAGAGATAATATTGGCTCACTGTGCGAATAAGCTAGCCAGAGCACCAAAATCCACAAAATCGTACCGCTCGTTGCGTTCGGCACAAAAGCTCATAAGTGAACATCCCGAATTTACGCGTCTTGCTGTCCCCATTCATTTGAAAAATGCTCCAACAGGTCTCATGAAAGAAATGGGGTTTGGTGCAGAATACAAGTATAATCCAAAATACGAAAATGGAATAGTGAACCAAACATATTTCCCGGATGGGATGCAACCAGTGAAATTTTTAGAAGATACACATTTAGGAACATTAAGGGATCCCAATGTTGCTGATGAACTATATGAGCAAGCAAATGAAGCAAAAGAGGATTACGAAAAATACAAAAGAGATAAAAGGGAATTTTTGAAGAAGGAAAAGGAATCGAATGATGTTCCTACTGAAAACAAAAATGAAAACGATGCTAATGATGAAATGTACTACGACGAATACAATCAAGATCAAAGAGACGGTGATTCGGATGATCCAGATTCTACAAACAATTTTGGGAAATCGTATGACGAGTTCTTAGATAGAGACTCGCAACCAGAATATTTCGATGAAGAAGTTGACATATTAAACTGAAAGCGCACTAAACAAAATTGATAACTCAATTTTTTTTGTTTTCAGTTACAACTGGGATAAAACACCATTATGTTTATAGAACCCTGTAACTAAGCCGCAGTTTCCTTACATCTTGAACAATAAAAAGTCAATGAAATAAAACATCTGCTTGATGTAAATGCACTTTAATGTGCCATCTTTATGTTTTTCACTTTGTTCTTTCCTCCCCCCGCGAAAGAAAAAAAAGAATATATTGCGGAGTTATAAATATTCAAATAAGAAGAACAAGACTCACTCCGAGTTATGTAGATCCAATCACTTTGGCAAAAGAAAAGAACAATGTGTGGGAGATTTGCTCAAGGTATTGTATGTGATGCATAACACTTGATATTTTAAGTACAAATTGCTGAAAGGGCATTATACTGACTAGTTGAGTTTTCAGAATATTGAAGAGATTCCAAGTGATTTTTTGGGGGGTGCAGTTTATCAGAAGGAAGCTTCTAGAGGCGGCACCGGCACCAGCACCAGCACCAGCAACACCAGCAACACCATAAATGAAACGTCTGAAGGGGTTTACCAAATTATTGATGTAGGACCACTGGGCGCTGAAGAAAAAGTGGAGTTAGACTTGACTAGAGTACACAACTACACACCCTCTTTTAACATTGCTCCAACAAATACTGCTTTGATAATATATAGAGCTAAAGCTCCACCCGCAGAAGATGGCGGAGTCTCTCACAGGTATATCTTTGAGCCGGCAAAGTTTGGATTGGTGCCATTGTGGGCAAAGCCACAAGACCCTAAACCGATCAATGAGGGCAAGGATAATCAAGGGAAACGATATTCCAGAGAATTAGGAAAGCATGAGAGCAAATACTTCAACTGTAGGAAAGAGAGTCTTGACCAGAACAAGTCTGTTTGGAATTCTGCAAAAAATAATCGATGTGTTATTCCAGTTCAAGGTTATTTTGAGTGGCAGAAAACAAAAGGTGAGAAAATACCCTATTTTGTCCATTCAACAACAGCACCTATAGTTTATTTGGCTGGACTATACTCCCACAATCACAATTATAATGAAAACTTTAACGTAAACGAAGAGTATCTATCTTCCTTCACGATTGTTACTGGACCAGTGGAAAAAACGGATGAAAACAGTTTGGCATGGTTGCATGCTAGGAAACCTATATTGATTAAACCTGCTTCAAAGGCATGGTATGATTGGCTAGATAGCGATAAACATATGGATCACAAGTTAATTGATGAAACGTTAAACACGTCTACAAATCCAGCATACGAGAATGTAGAAGGTTATCGAGTGTCAAAAAAAGTGGGGAACCCCAACAATAAAAGTGAAGATATCTTGAAGAAACTAGTTCCAAATAATGATTCGGTAGATAGTTTCTTTTCGTCAAAGAATAAGGAAAGGGGAAAGGGAAAATTGAAAACAGAAACAGTTTCCAGTAGAGATGAAACGAAACCAAAAGTAAAAGAAGAACAAGGCCAAGGCCACTCGGTAAAAGAAGAACAAGGCCAAGGCCACTCGGTAAAAGAAGAACAAGGCCAAGGCCACTCGGTAAAAGAAGAACAAGGCCAAGGCCACTCGGTAAAAGAGGAACAAGGCCACTCGAACGTGAAGGTAAAGAAAGAAATTGCTGGTGACGAAAAAGCTGAAAAGGGTTCTACCGGCCCACCATTTAAGAGAACAAGACAAAAGCAAGATGAGGAAATGCCAAAGAAGAAAATCAAAAAAGAAAAGTAATTTGCAAAGTGAAATAAGGAGAAAAAATGGCTTGAAATAATAGCTATACTTTCTCTTTATCCGTCAACTCTCTTTTTTAGAAAAAAATGATATTCAAGGCGTCTTGACTCTAGACATCTTCGTTTGTAATAGTAAAATTATCTAGGTTTTGAATGATCTATACTTTGTATAATTGAACTTTTTCATCCTTTTGCGTTTTCTTTTTTTCTTTTTTTTTTTCAATTGACCAAATAATGTTAAATTTTATTTGATTTTTTTTTTTCATTGATTCTTTGTACATTATTCGAACTCCAAAGTAAGGTAATGACGAGGGTCAAGGTAAAGACATACCAAGGGTTGTCTCTCTTCTTGAGGACATATTCGACACCAGTTACATCGCGTGCTGCTCTGTCAACAACAAAAGCAAAGAAACCGGATTTGTTTCTTAACCCACACGCTTGGAAAGGATTACCGGCAGATCAAATTTTTCAATTACATCAAATGAGAAAGGCTTATATGGGGGACGCATATAATCCCACGAATGAGGAAAGGACTGCTATTTTGTCCACTATCAGCTCGTTGTCCTCCAACAAACCTGCTTTGGACTATAGTTTTGAGATTGAGAATTTCAAAGAGAGAGTTATGAACAATACTCCAATGAAAGAACGAGGTAAACCACAAAAATTATCCAACCAATTTGTTATCAACACGGGTGCCGCACCACACCGTGAGAGACGTATTGAGAATTTAACGAGGATTTTGGCTTATGAGACACCATTGCTTGCAAAGTATCGTCAGCCGTATCAGCCCAAATCGAGGAAAGAAGCACCTATCAAATTAACGTTTCATTCAGATTTCACAGAGGAGACATCTAACAAGAATAACAGAGTTGTAAAGCTATCTGTTGAGTTGAAAGATTTGGGGTTGAATCAAGAGCAAGAACACAAGTTCAAGATTCTAGCCGGCGGAAGGTTTCGTTATGATACAAACTCTTTCCATTTAAAATGCGAGAGGTATCCTGAAGCAGCGCAGAATGCAAATTGGCTAACTACTACATTTAACAGACTTTTGAGTGAGGCGAAGGATCTTTCAAAGGAAACGTTTAGCGACATCCCCTTGGATAAGCGTCATATGAAAATATGGAGCAGTAAAATGGACAAACCAGTTTTCCCCGAGAGCTGGAAAAGAGTCGAGGATGCACCTGAAAAGAGACACAATATTGTCAACAGACTTGTTGAATTGAAAGCAAAAGTTGTTGATATTAAAGAACTTCAAAATTTAGCCCCTTAGATGAAGAGAAGGCAGCGCAAGTGAGAAGGAGTTGTATATAGTATAGACTTGTAATGAAAACAATGTAAGAGAAGAGATGTATGAGATGTATGAGAAAATGTGTATGAGAAGATATGTATGAGAGGTAAAGGAGAAAAAAAATTTGAGAAAGGAGATATAAAGAGATGTAAGATGTAAGAGATGTAAGATGAAAGATGAAAGAGATGTAAGAGATGTAGATCACTGTCTATAGGGTTGAGTCAATAAACAATCTCTCTTCTACATATTTGTAATTAAACCCGTGTGTAAACGAGATTACTCTCTAGACTAGACTTGCTCGCTCGTCTAGTCTCTAGATGTAGATCACTGTCTATAGAATTGAGTCAATAAACAATCTCTCTTCTACAGATTTGTATTCCCCAACCAACTCGCGCTTACACAATAGCTACTATATATAGTCGGCGCTACCCGCTGTTACCGAAGAGAAGGACTAATAGTTTCTACTAAAAACTCCTCTTTACTAGCTCGCAAGTGAGTTACTAATACTATCTTCAAATACTCTTGCCCTATTCCTTCATAGACTAGTAATACTCTTATTCCTTCATAGACTAGTAATACTCTTATTCCTTCATAGACTAGTCTCGCTTTGGTCGACTAGTCTATACGACATGCGACATGCGACATTTAAAGTGAAGCAAAAAACAACTGAGCCAATGTCAACAAAAATTGTTCCGTTGAGAAGACTAAAGAAATGTAAATAAATTTTCCATTACTATTATAAAAGTTTAAGCTTATAAAACAAGGCTTGACAGTTTGACCCCATAACTCGTCACCCAGTACTATGCCGGATGTCCATGCTGCGTCTACTATTTTAGATGACATAATTAATGAGTTGAAATTGACGTATGACTCGTCAGTAGGACTTTTGGATGGTGATTCCATACAAAACATGCCGAATGTGAATACGTTAACGAATTTGAACAAGTTGCTCAAAAATCTTTGGAAACAATTGAACGAGGTGGAATTGACGGATGACAAGGTGCTTTCAAGAATAAACTCAATAAAAGCCCGTAAGAGGAAGTTTGGCTCGCAGAAAGAGAATAATAGAAAACGAACAATCAGCGAACTCGACGAACAGAGCAAAGAGGAAGAAAATGAACAACAAGAAGGAGGCGAACGCAAAGGCGAACGCAAAGGCGAACGCGAAGGCGAACGCGAACCAACCGGTGTGTACAGCAAGAGAAGGAAAACAAATGTCATGCCTAATTCAGAGCTTGAATATAAACAAGTTTATGCACAGGAGAATAACAACTCGCAACAACTCAACTCCAAAGACGATCCTGTACCGCCTATTCAATCGGGATCTTTTACTCAGGAAAACGACACAAGGCTAAAAAACCCTCATTCGGAATACGTTGAGCCACAAACTTTGTCTGCAGAGGCAATAGCAAAACTAGGACTATATTCCGAGGACAATGATGGTTTAGAAACTCATGGAACTGAATTTCTAAAGAAAAAATATGGTGTTGCTTCTTATCCTGAAAATGATCTTCTCGATTTGCTTCCTGGACTGATTCCCAATATTGATTTTTCAAAAAACAAACCACCAACAAACCAGGTCCTATTTACAACATTCCAATCTTATATCGAATCGTATTTCCGTCCGTTTAATAACGACGACCTAAAATTTCTCAGTGAAAAAAATGTTATACCTCCGGGATTCGAAAGTCTTGGATACGAGGCTGATCTAACCCCTTTTGTGATACCAAAACTAGGGAGATTTTATGCAGATGTCTGGATAGAAGAGGACCCGAGTCTAGCTCCCAAGTTGAATTCACCTGTACAATATCTGGCTTACCCAGCAGAGGAGTCTAAAGCAAAAGGATCCGTTAGTTTACTAAATGACGATGTTTTGTATACAGAGGAAATCTCCTGCGGACCACTTTCCAGTCGATTATTATCAGCAATACTAAGCAATCACGAGGGGAAAGAAGAGGAAGTCGAAGAAGAGGGCGCAGGAGGAACAGGAATAGTGGTAGGAGGGGGGGACAACGTATCAAGTAGAGGTGAGGTAAAAGAAGAAGCCAATGACAATGAGTCAAGCAAAAACTTACTTGCAGAAGACGAGGTTGCCACCCAGCTTAATAGCAATGAAGACTATAGAATGACAACGGAAACTAGTGATTACCAGTCCATTGAAGAACGTTTGAAGAGGGAACTAAAGTATATAGGTATATTTATGAACTTGCCATTGATTGATGATTCCAAAAACACAAAGACCAAATTGCAGCTACCTGGGCGAATACCGAAAAGATCAAACCATAGCATTATAGATAACGACGAGTGGATAAAAAACAAAGAGGATGACGAAGTTTGTGCTAAAATACGCGCATTGCAAAGAGAGTTGAAAGAGGTGAACAGCAGAAATCGAGCAAATAAGAAGAAGTTAATTCCAATAGTAGAAGAACATATTGCATATCAGGAATATTGCACCATATTAGAGGAGTTGGACAAACAAGTTGATCAAGCATACATGAAAAGATCAAAAGGGAAAGGAAAGAAAAAGAAAGTCGACACAAATACCCCACAACAACGAGCGGTTAATAGCGGGTTGAGAGTTTTGTTGGAAAAGAGAAAAAGATGGATCGATAATATTGGAATTTTATTTCCTCCGTCTGAAATTATGAAACGTGTACCTAATCAATCCGTTATGATTAAAGAAGGAGAAGTTGAAGCAGAAACAATCGAGAATGGCGATTTCGATAATAATACATCATCGGCTGTGTCTAAATTGATATAATAGTATACATAATAAATTAAAGGGGGGTAAAAAAAAAAAAAAAAAAAAAAGGCTTTTTGTTCTTCTTTCTTTTATTAATTATTTATTAGAAAAATGCATGCCCTTGGTAATTTCGGACAACGATGGCAAGGTCTTAACATTACCAACGGCAGCCAAGGCAATTGGCTTACCTCTAAGTCTAAAATTGGCCCAATTCACAACATCTTCCTTTGTAATAGATTCGACCCGTGCGAAAACTTCCTCTGGGGATAAACGGTATCCTGTATTTACAAGTTGTCTTCCTATATCTTCAGCAATGGCAGTTGAATCGTCCAAGGCTAACAACAACGATGCTTTCAACTGTGCCTTTGCTCTCTCTACTTCATCCTCGTTGATGTTTCCCAAAGCTAATCTTCCCCATTCCTTTTGTATCGCATCAACTAACAATGATAAATCTGCAGTTTTGTCAGCAGTGAAATATACACCCAATAAACCTGTATCGGCATAAGATGTTGTATATGCCATGTAAGAATTGGCAATTGGTGTGTTGCCAGGTCCTCCTGTTGCCGCTGTAACTGCCAATGGAGATGGTGAACTAGAACCGGTTCCTATTGAGCGGTCCCAGGTTCCAATTATACCATTTGCCACTGATGCAACAAAAAAATCCGGTGCCGACCAACTTACGCCTTCAACTGCAAGGGCCACATGAGTTGTGGGTAATGCGTCGTCCTGGATCCGTATCTCTTCCCCGTAAAATCTGGGTAAGTCGTTCCCGCTTTGGTTAAATGGCTTATCGCTCTTTTTTATGTGACCGAAAAACCGTTTCCCCATTTCAACTAGTTCTTCATGGTCAACACAACCAACTCCAATTAATGCCATTCTATCGCCCTTGTAATTTGTTGTTATATATTCTTTCAAATCGTTTTGATTTATCGTCTTGATTAGCTCTCTAGGGCCCAAAATTGTTCTTCCCAAGTCCTGGTTTTTGTAAGTTACTGCATGCAAGTGATCAAAAACAACTTCATCGTACATTTTATCCACTTCATCGCTTTCTTGTAGGATAACGTGTCTTTCACTCTCAATAGCTCTGGGTGATAGCTTTGATCTCGTCAACAAATCGCTTAAAATGTCTACATTCTGGTTCAAATCTTTGGATAAACACTTTGTATAGTAAACGGTATTCTCTCTCGAGGTATATGCATTTATTTGAGAGCCTATATTTTCAATCTCTAATTCCAAGTTCAACTGTGTTCTTCGATTCGTTCCTTTGAAAGCCAAATGCTCCAAGAAATGAGCAGTGCCGCTACTTTTGGGATTATCGGCTCTGGATCCAGCATTTATCCACACACCAACTGTAGCAGTTCTTGTTCCGGGCATAGATTCGCTCGCAACTGTTATTCCATTAGGTAATATCGACGTTTGATAAGTAAGTCGTGATGGAACAGCATTAGCAAGATTTCTGCGCAACGAGCTCTTCAAGCTATGAAAAGACAGCCTGGATAAGCTAAGCATCTCTCTATTTATCTCTATCTCTCTATATATAGCTATGGCTGCCCTGAAAACCAGTCAACTTGATATCTCTTTACGCCTTCAACTTTCTAACCTCTTCTATTCTAATACAAGTTTTTCTTTAGTTAAACAAATTTTTGCTACCAAGTGGAAAAAATGAAATGGAAAAAAAATGAAAAATAAACAGAAGAGCGCTCACCTCTTAATCATCATCATTGATTAGTAGGGGTGTTTTCCTTGGTTGTTGCTGTGGGGAGCTGATTATCACCGGTTTTAATAGGTCATTTTGAGAAGCGAAGCGATTATGACATATAGAGCACTGGCAGTTGTTATAGACAATGGTTCGTACACTACCAAAGCGGGTTTTGCTCTGGACAACTTACCATCACTTGTGTTCAATTCCAATTACATCTATGACGAATCATCACAGAAAGTGATAGTTGGAGACGATGAAATGGACAAATATTCGCAAAATGAGGTGTCGACTTTGTTAGATAATGGCTTGATTTACAATTTTGACAATATTGTGCACAATTGGCAATATGTCTATGACAATATCGATAATCACAATGGTATAGACTCAAAGGAGTTTCCTCTTGTTATGACCGAACAATCGTGGAACACTATGAAAAATAAAACAAAAACGTGTCAGATTGTATTTGAGCAGTTGGAGGTACCTCTCTTCAGTTTGGTTAAGAACCCCATTAGTCAATTGTACAGATGTGGGAAATCAACGGGTTTAGTCATCGATATAGGCGCTGCAGTTACCAGTGTCACCCCCATTTTCGATGGGATAATACAAAACAAGTGTTCTTATCATTCGAAATTTGCCGGCGATTTCTTAAATTTGCATGTCAAGCATTACTTGGAAGGTAAAGTAACCTCGATAGATGAGTTGCTCCCATCCACTTTTAGATCTTCACTGACTACTGCTTCTTTCAAACAGTACTACATGAGTACCCATGTTTTACAAGAGTTTAAAAATTTGTCAATCAATTACCATGTGTCAAACTTTCAACTATATGACCACAAATATATTGACGTTAGTGACCAACGAAATTTCCTTGAAAACTTGTTTGATCCAACTGCAAACAAGCTACCTAATGTAACAATTCCCGAGCCAACTATAGACAAGCCAAGCTCGCACGGTTTGACGAATCTTGTCTTTTTAGCGATAAAGAATCTCGAAGCTTCGTTACTACCAAATAACGATAGCAACAATGTAAACGGGGTGACTGCTTCGTCACATAATAGGTTTGCCAGATTTATGGAAATATTCAAACAATTGTTATCGAACGTTTTGATAACAGGTGGAGTCTCTCTATGCAACGGGTTGTCCGATCATGTTATTAATGATTTAAAATCATTAACACAAAAGTATTTCCCAAACTATCCATTTTCTTATAATGTGCAACTAATAAGGCCGTCAAATAGCCTGGACACAGCCGAAATCTGGGATAAGCAGTTTGGCAGTTGGCTAGGCGCTTGTAATTTGGCTTCAATGTTAAATGACAATGACGAAAACTCTGGTAGTGCAAAAATCGCATTAGATAATTGGTTTATTACTAAAGCCGACTATGAAGAATTGGGAGAAGACATAATTACTGAAAAGTTTAAATAGAGCTATACATATATATATATATATATATGTATGTGTGTATTCTATGATATTTGTATTATTATTGTTATCATTACTAAATGTTACTGAATACTCAACCAAAAAAACCAAAAAAAAAAGGCACGCTACTCTCAATCCTTCCAAGTAACATATTTATTATCGTACTTGGCTGTTTCTCCATGCAAGTCCAATATTTGCTTGATTTTCAATTCGACACCCAACTTGTTATTTGTCTTGTGCTTAAAATGCTTGAAGACTTCAGTAGGTGTAGGCAAGTAAGATCTGTTTGAGCCATCCTTGCCAGCGATATACAGAGCAACTTCTTCTGCTCTTGGTAAGCCGTAGTTTAATGGATACTTGTCAAAGTCAAGGTTAAACCATTTTTTGATTAATGGGGTTGTCAAAAGTTGTAGTGTTTCGTCTGTTTCTGTGAATATATACTTTAAGAATTCTGGGGTCACGGTACTTGGATCATTCCATTGGGGAAAAAATGGATCTTTGATTTTCTTTACCAATTTGTGTATGACACCTTTGGCAAAGTCATTCTTCTCGGCTGGTATCCTCATGATATTTGTTGCCGAGACCATTTCCAACTCCAATTGTTGTTTGATTGAATTTTTCAAACCTTGGTTCATCAATTCAAAACCAGTAACCAAGGAAGTTCTTGGTTTTTGCAATAACTTTTCAAGAGTTTTCTTTGCAAATGGTGATTTTTCACTTTCCCTTTCAAGATAAGCCAAAACATTTTCAATACTATCTTGAGAAAATGCCTCCTTGGTCAACTTAATTTCTTCATCACTTAATAAAAATTTGTAGTCGCTTGGAAGTCTCTTTTCGCAAAAATCGTTCAAAATATTGTTGACTTGGTCAAAGTATATTGAATTTCCCTTTACTAATGAAAATTCAGCGCCCTCTTCCAATTCTGGTGGTTGTAAATCGGCTAATCTGTTTATCAAGTAAGGGATTTTCTCTGATTTAATATAATGAGTTGCAAATCCCATGAAATACGCATCCAATCCTGACAAAACGGCACCCGTCAAAGCTGTATAGTACCCCAATTTGTCGTCCAATCTAGGCAAGAAGAATGTTGTGCCAACATCTGGGAAAAACCCAATGTCCATTTCGGGCATAGCCAACTTGGTCTTTTCAGTGGCAACTCTAAAGGGGGCATGTACCGATAAACCAACCCCACCACCAAAAGTTATACCATCCATCAAGGAAATAAACGGTTTGGGCGATGTGGCGATAATATAGTTCATGTTGTATTCCTTGTCGAAGAAGTCAGCACCATACCCTGGATTGCCCTTTTCAATTTGCACTGCACATTCAGCAACGTCTCCTCCGGCGCATAGAGCCTTTGGAGAATTAGTGGTTAAGATAGTGACATTATTGTCTTTGGATCTAATATTGTCTAACAAGCTCTGGGTAATAAGCCCAACCATTTCAGTGTTCAACGAATTTAATTTCCTAACACGATTCAAGATTATTAACCGCGCATGGTTTTGCTTGGTACTAAGAACAACTGCTTCCTCGGTATTAGAAGCAGAAGAAGAAGTCAGATTGAGAGCTATTTTGGGTGAAGATGACATTCTATTCAATTGATATTTTGACAATGAAGATAAACGTACTCGATAATTGTATCTCTGAGACAACAATGATCTCAACATGAAAATCTCAACTAGAGAGATGGAAAATTGTATCCAATTTAAATTTGTGAACGCTACAAGGGAAAAAGATTATAAGGAGCGGGCCGATTGATAGAAGCAATTTTGTGGGGTGGGAAGAGAGCGATTTATTAAACAATGGCACTACCAAAATACACTTTCAAGTACAACTACTTGAAGTGACTGGCTTTCCTAGGGCAAAGCGGAAGGGGGGGGGGGAGTCTCACAAGGTTTGCGACACTAACGGGCGAAGCGAGTTAGTGGAGCAGAAGTGACTAGAGAGGAGGCGACACTAACGAGCCAAGCGAGTTGGTTCTACTTCATTTTACCGCTAAATGCATATTCTCCAATTGATTGTATCGATTAGTATACTTTTTTTTCCCGCGCGCTAACGGAAAAGAGATTATAAAGTGAGAAAATGTGATTATAAAGTGTCGCTCTGTTTGATAGTGATAGTGACACTATTGAGCGAAGCGAGATAGTGTTGCTCAATAGTGTCATTAGTCAGTGTGCTCCACTATTGAGCGAAGCGAGATAGTGTTGCTCAATAGTGTCATTAGTCAGTGTGCTCCACTATTGAGCGAAGCGAGATAGTGTTGCTCAATAGTGTCATTAGTCAGTGTGCTCCACTATTGAGCGAAGCGAGATAGTGTCACTCAATAGTGTCATTAGTCAGTGGTGCAACACTCAGTAGCTTGTTACAACACTATCTCGCTTCGCTCGATAGTGTTGCTCAATAGTGACACTCAGTAGCTTGTTACAACACTATCTCGCTTCGCTCGATAGTGTTGCTCGATAGTGTCATTAGTCAGTGTCATTAGCTTAGGCTATATTCTCCAAGCAAAATGCACTTTCCTCTCTTTTCATTCTCTTCTTGATTCTCCAATGAAGCACCACCGCTTCTATTAACAATTTTCTTTTTCGGTAATTGATACTGGTAAAATATACCAGATCGATATGATGCAATATACACAATGTTTCCACAAAATCCGATTTGGAATTTACTACAACTCGATTTCTCATTTGTCACAGTATGTTCAGGAACTTTGATAAAAGCAAATGAACGTTTTGGTGGTTCCCAAATCAAATTCTCAAAGTAATCCTTATATGGTATCTTTTGAAACACTGAGTTAGTATACACATTCTCGGTAAATTTCTTCCTAGTCTTGCTAAACCAGGATTTGCTTTTCAAATGATGCTCCCCCTCTTGATCTGCCCCAACTTTGGTTTTCTCCTCAATGGGCTTTGAAAGTAGCAAGTTAGCCAAGCTCTCATTTAAATCTTCCGATGACGACCTATTTCCTTCCCCGTCGCTTTGATTATCGTAATCACTAAAACTATCGTTCCAGTTCCGCCCTTGTGTAGTGGCGGGAGGGTCATTTCCCCTATCGTCTCCATTTCGCATTCCCGCTAGCTCAAACAAATGAATAGTCATTGACTCAGATCCGCATCCTAAAATACGGTCATCATTGTGGAAGCTCATTGAGTTGATCTTCGTTAAATTATGACCACGGCGTAGGTTTTTCACCAGAATTATTTCCGCTTTGTCTCCATCATCTGGTATTTGCAAATCAAATACACGTAATATAGTTCCCTTCACTGATGCAGTTGCTAATTTGTAGCTATTGCTTGACATTGTAATCTTGGCAATGGCAGAGTCATGGGCCTTGAATATTATGACAGGCCGAAGATTGATGGTATCGAATATAAGTACCCATCCGCCCCCCTCACTTTGCATATCTTTCAAAGATATTTGTGACTTGTTTAAGAGCCCATTACTATGTGAATTTTTGGGTGTCATCTTGAGATACTCATCAAAGTAAAAGTGATCCACCACCAGTGCATCTTTAGAGTTTAGTGTAACAGACAGATTGGCATCGCTTAAACTTAAACTTGAACCGAACAAATCTGAGCTCTCCATTATCAAACTCATCGGTATAGCTAGCCAAGAAACGTCCTTTGCACTCAAGTCGCCAATAAACTCGCAGGTATTTGGCTTATCAAAATGTAGTCGTAGTATCTTAATAAGCTTGATACAGCTCAAATCGTAAATGTGAACCTCTCCATTTTGCAAAACTACTACCAATCTTTTCCGATTAAGCTTCACATCTATTATACTTGCATTGAACTCTAGATCAATAATTTTCAAATTTTGTTTTAAATTGAATATCTTTAATAGTTTATTATCTGCCCTCTTGGGTACAATAATCGTCAATGAAGTTGAATACAACATTCTCAAAAACAAGGTGGGGTAGTTCCCATTATGATCCGTATCTTCCCCCAATTCGTTCTTCAAGCTCACTGTTGATGAAGTAGTTGGCCCTTTGTTATCATCATCGTTATCGTCTAAAGAGTTTGATATAGATTTTCGAAGTGGAACTTCATCAGACGAATAAAGCTCACCAAAAGGTTCACAATTGAAGATTTTGTGACCTTCGTCTGTCGATACTGATATCGACGAGTAATCTGAATTGAATGCTAAATCATTTATCATTGTCATATATAGTCATTCGATTCTTCCTCAACTCATTACCCCTAAGAAAACACAGAAAACTAAGGGGGAAAAAAAATAAAAAAAAAATAAAAAATTGTTAGTATACGATCACGTGATTGACTCTCATTCTCTCTTTTTTTGGTTTGGCATTTATAAAAACTATGAACTAGAAACCATCTCTCTCTCTCTCTCTCTATTGGGCTACGTTCTCTATTCAGCTACTTTCTCTATTCAGCTACGCTCTCTATTCGGCTATTTCTTCTATTGTAACTTTGCGCTTAGTTGTTGTGCCATTAGACGAAGGCTCTACGCCACTAGCTTTCTTATCTTGCTTGATAACTATTGGCTCAATTTTTTCACTCTCACTGTTAGTCTCCTCTTGCGCCTCCTTCTTCTTCTCCTTCCCCTTCTCCACAACAGAATCCTTCACGGCTTCAGAACTTTTGCCCTTTTTGCCCTTTTTGCTCTTCTTTTGCTTTTTAGATTCTTCCCAAGCATACAACGGTTTGAAACTCTCAATCACTCCACAGTCCTCAAACAAATTGGGAAACAACCAAAACGGTTGTGGAAATGCTAAAAGTGAAAAAATGTATATGATCAATCTCACAATAGCTATAGCGAAAAATAACCCAATTAGACCCAACGCACCCATCGAGAGGTACCAAACTCCTCTTCTCATAAAGTTGGGCCACAAGGGAAACAAGATAATTGTAAACACACCCACTATTGCCAATATACTGTATAACATGATATAAGGATTTGGCTTAGAGTATAACCAGCCAAAATACGAATTAGGGTCAATCACAGCCTTATCGGCTCTTTTCAAAGTTGGCTTCTCTTTGTTGGGTTTCCATCCTTTTACAGCCTTTATTTGGGCATAATGCAATTTCTCAACTGGCAAGACCAACTGGTTCTGGATCAACATCACAAAAACTTTCTGCACTTCTTGGACATCGGGGATAGGGATCAATCCGCTCTTGGGGTTTTGCTGCTTGGCTTTATAATCATCGCTCAACAAAGCTCTTTCAAATCTTTTGAATCTAAAGAACTCAAGATCTGTTGCATTGTCAAGTAACCCTGTGCGCTGTTTCAAAATTGGATTCTTGTACAAGTAATTTGCAATATTTATCGCTACAGGTGATCTCTGGGCAGTAGTTTTAACATGAAACTGTCCATTCGGTGGGGGTACTCCCGCGGACATTATTGGTCAAGAAAAGAAAAAGGGCAGGAAATCTTCAAACTTAGATTGTAAGTACAAGTGAGAAACAATTCAATCAAATGAATTCACAACTTCTGCCTTTCTAGGGATTTTTTTTTTTCCTACTCGCTGTCCTTGTTTCTCATCCTCATTGCTTGTCTTTTTTTCTCTCTCTCTCTTTAATTGTTCTTTTTTTTTCTTTCTATATACTCTCCACTAGGGAGGGAAGCGAGCTAGTATGTCGTCAAGTTGGCCACTAGCCTCTACAGAATATTGTCTCTTTATACACATAATAATTGAAGAGTTATTATACACCTCTCTATAAGACGGACCATACTTGAAAAAAAGTACGAGGATATGTCCCGTCAGCTTATTAAAAAAGTAATTGTTCTAAAGAAGCTCTTGAAATGACTCCAAACTTTGTTCTCTCACACGGCCTTCACCAGCCGTTTTCGTAAATGTCCTCTAAACAGTTTTCATCTTTAGGGGAGGGGTAAAGAGAGCAAAATCATTTTGTGATGCAATAAAACACAATGGGGGTAGTCATCATATGAGCAAAAACTCGGCGGTTTCCACAACAAAAACCAATTTCATCAAGTAAAGAATGAAAAAATTAATGCAATTATTAATGGCTCTCTTACAATTCAGTATTCTCCAAAAAAAAGTAATTACCGGAGGCCTTCTGTTCTTTATCCATTTGAGAATCCAATTTGTTGATTCTTGGTCTGTAAGAATTAGGATCTCTTCTGAAAGTAACATTCAAATTTTTCAAAAACCGGTTACAGCCAGTCAATAAAGATTCTGGAGCTCTGGCTTTGGCATGTCTTGATGGTTGGCCTTCAAAAACAATAACCTTATCAGCTAAATACGTTGCCATAATAAAATCGTGCTCAACAATAAATGCCGTCTTTTTCGCATGCAAAATAAACCTCCTAATCACCTTGGAGCAAATAATACGCTGTTCCGAATCCAAATAAGCTGAAGGCTCATCAATCAAATACAAATCGGCAGGAACTCCCAATGCCAAAACAATAGCTACTCTTTGTAACTCACCACCTGATAAAGTTTGAACTTCTTGATCTACAATGTCATCAATTTTTAAAGGTTTTACAACATCAGTTTGAAATTGAGGATGTAAAAAGGATGCTCTGATTTTCTTGAAAAACAATTGTCTAACGGTACCAGTAAATTTGGGGGCAATTTTTTGTGGTTTCATTGAGACATTCAACTTGGGAATCTCCTTTCCATTGTCAGCTGCAATGGCACCGGCCAATAATCTACAAAACGTGGTCTTTCCAGTACCATTTTCACCCATCATAACAAGGATCTCTGAATTGGTAAACTCACCTGCTTCGACTTCCAATTTAAAGTCCCCTTGAGTTTTTTGCATTGAGGGATATGATAAAGAATTAGATTTATCCAAAATCATATCATCTGCAGCATCTGCCAATCTAAACTGTAAAGACTCGGTTCTGAACCTCATATTCTCTGTTGGTATATGACCCTCCAAGAAGATGTTGATACCTTCTCTCACGGAGGAAGGCAATGTTACCACACCATACACAGAGGGTGCACCATAAAGAATACATATGAAATCGGATAAATAATCCAATACCGATAAATCGTGCTCGACACAAATGATGTAAGTTGTTGGAGATAACAAGGATCTAATAATTTC
Source organism: Lodderomyces oxycetoniae (assembly GCF_023343755.2). Taxonomy (NCBI): domain Eukaryota; kingdom Fungi; phylum Ascomycota; class Pichiomycetes; order Serinales; family Debaryomycetaceae; genus Lodderomyces; species Lodderomyces oxycetoniae. The sequence goes on along the minus strand of NW_026055460.1, from coordinate 153,749 downwards.
GGCCGCTCTCAACCTCTGTTTGACGTCCAAATATGAAGAAGGCTCATCAAACATATAAACGTTGGCTTCTTGTACGCATGTCATTCCAAGGGCAAATCTTTGCAACTCTCCACCGGATAGATGTTCCACGTCTCTATTTAAAACATTTTTCAACTCCAAAACGTTCAAAACATAGTCGAATTGGCTTTTTCTTTCATTTTTAGATTGCAAAATTGCGCCAACCTCTTTGATCTTGGATTTGGCCAATGCACGAGGGATATTGTCCACGTACTGAGGTTTGATAATAGCCTTGATATCATCTTCCAAAAGTTTTGTAAAGTAGTTTTGCAACTCCGATCCTCTAAAATGTCTCAATATTTCTTCCCAATCGGGTGGATCATCATACCTCCCCAAGTTTGGTTTTTGTTTTCCAGCCAAGATCTTCAATGCTGTGGATTTACCGATACCGTTTGTACCTACCAAACCCAAGACCTGGCCTGGTCTTGGAGTTGGCAATCTGTGCAATTTGAATGAGTTTGCAGAGTATCGATGTGTTGTTTCGCTGTCCAAGTTTGTAGGCAAATTGATGATTGTGATGGCGTCAAAGGGACACTTTTTAACACATATACCGCAACCGATGCATAGTGTTTCTGAGATAAATGCAATTTTGGATGCTGGCGTTACTTCGATACACAATTTTCCAGTCTTTACTACGGGACAACTCTTTCTGCACTCTTGCTTACATTTTTTCGGTTTGCACCTATCTGGTGCTATTATGGCAATTCTTTCATTTTTGGAGCTAACGTCTCCTCTTCCGTTTTTCACTTTACCCTTGCCGCTCATAACTCAAAACTGGCAATACCTCAAAACTGGCAATACCTTAAAACTGGCAATAGCTTCCTGTTGATATCTATTTCAACCCTCTTTTCTGCAAGATGAGTTACCAAAATAATAATAATAAAAAAAAAAAATTTTTCATTTTAGGAGGTCGTGTGTTTTGGCAGGGAAAAAAAAAGAAAAGATAAGTCGAGAGACAAAGTAAGAGACAAAGTAAGAGACAAAGTGAGTGTCTTTTATTAGTAAAGATCTTTTTGTTATTGGATAGAATAAGAAGTGAAAAGGGAAGGAAAATGTAAGGAAGAAAAAACAAAAGGAAGAGAAAACAAAAGGAAAAATGTAAAGGAAAAATGTAAAGGGAAAAATGTAAAGGAAAAAATGAAAAAGGTGAAAGGTGAAAAAGGTGAAAGAAGGAAAGATGAGAGTAATTGAAAGTATATGGTGATTAAAAGTATATGGTAATTAAAAGTATATGGTGATTGGTAAATGTAATAGGTAAAAGTAATAGGTGAATGTAATTGGTGAATGTGATTCAAGGGTCTTATTACAAGTGTCTACTCTTTGTAACACTTTTTACAGTCGTCTCAACTCTCGATACTATTAATATCGCTTCAAACAAAGTTTGTTCTATATTGGTGGGGGTCCTTTAGTGTTAATAAGCATAACTTACCAAATTGTTTGGTGTTTAACATTTATCATTTGGTAGCGTCGTACTTACTAAATTATTTGGTGTGGTTTTTGCATTTATCATTCGGTAGCGTCGTATTCACCAAATTGTTTGGTGTTTAGCATTTACCATTTGGTAGCTTCCTTAAGGTCGTGCACTCTTTCCCCCCCCCCAATACATAAGGCGTTAATCTTTTTTTTTTTTTTTTTGCGCCAAACAGAAAATTGTATTTCAATTAGCTGGTAATATTTAATCAGTGATATTTCTCTTTATACTTTACTATTAGAAAGTATTAGTTGGATGATACTAGGTTAGAGTATGTTACAACTGTTGGTTTTTGAATGCAGAGCGTGGTTACTATAAAGGTTTATTAATAGCAACACTATCGACACTATCGAGCAGAGCAAGATGATGGTGCAGCACTTGATAGCAACACTATCGACACTATCAACACACTATCAAGCAGAGCGAGATGATGGCGCAGCCTTTGATAGCAACACTATTGACACTATCGAGCAGAGCGGGATAGTGGAGCCACACTGACTAGCTAGTTAAGAAACTGACTAGCTTGTTACAACACTACCTCGCTCTGCTCGATAGTGGAGCACCACTTTTGTAGCACTGGTTTTGGTGGTTTTGGACAAAAGTTTGGTATACACTGCCAGGTACAAGAGCCCATATGTGGTCTCCTAGATTAGGTTATGATCCTATATTTCCCATCCCATAGTGATGGGTTATTGTTGAACCAGCTTAATCCCATTGAAAATTACGTTTCTCGCTGAATTAACTGTTTTCCGGATATGAAACCTCACCCTGCAATTTGTCCAGGAGACCATAGAGAAGGACTTTTTTCTTTGGCCCTCATCTATCAAGCGGTATATTGCTTATCACAATTTTCTAAACCTATTTGCCTTGCTGTGATTAATATCCTGAAAAGGTTAATCCCATTTGTTTATCTATTTTTTTTTCTGGAAACAGAAGGGAAACTAGGAGAAGTTGAAGAGAGGATGCATTTATGAGATTAAGCAGGTAAGAGGGCTTTTTCTTTAGTGGAAGGACCTACTTTACACGAGAAACCAAAAAAAAAAAAACAACTATCAACTTGAGTTGAAAGAGTTGTTTGTTTTGAATATTAAGCGTAAATTGATTTCACACCGAGCTCAAAAGCTCAGTATGAGAAGAAAAGTCTTACCAATTTTTTGGCCATCCTTCCCCGTGTTTGGCCTCTCCCTGATTGAGTATAACATGACCTTTTTTTTCCTTTGAATAGACATTTGTCGTTGTTGATTCTTAGTTTAATTTTTTCCTGAATTTTCCTCTACACATATCATTGTATTTACTACTAAATTTTCTTTAACAAATCAAGGATTCTTCTCCCCCTCCCTTGTGTATCGTAGACAACTGTTTTGAACTTGATTACAAGTGAAATTACCAGGTCTTACTGATAAAACGTGTATTCTAGAGGAGTAGCCGTGAAGAATCACTAGAGGTTCATTTCAAAGATTTTTTTTCATTTTTTGATTTCACCGATTGAGATATATTTTCATTAAATCAATAGCGGCTGCAAAAGCTGATAAGCCACTAAATTTGTATCCAACTATTTCTCGATACTTACCCTGTTAGCCGGTAACGCTTTGTACCATAGGGTAGGGAAGAAAAACCGGGGAAGAATAGTGCTCGTTGAGGTGTCTATTTTGCATATCAAGTAAAAAAAAAAATCTATGGTGAAACCGTTGGTTTTGGAAGAGGCATCGCTTTACCCCGAACTTTACGGGCTAAGAAGATCTCACCGAGAAAGGAAAACCACGTCGATTGTGGAGTCTGACTCAGATTCAGATCAGCAGCCTCAGCGGCGGAGGAAACGGAAAATTGCAAGGGATGACTTTGATGAAGCCGAGGTCCATGATGATGCTGACGATGCTGATGATGATGATGATGACGACGACGACATGGACGATGACGATGAAAACATGGGAAATGACAACGACGGTGATGATGACGACGACGACGACGAATTTGTGATAAATAGTAGGAAAAGGAAGTATCTGTGTGGAAAGAAGATGTCGTCATCTAAGAATTCGAAACGGGCTGGAAAGAAGAAGAAAAAGAGTTCCTCAGCAAAACCGGTCAACTTGTATACACTGGAACTTAGATTCTCAACCAGGAACAACAAGTCGGTCAATTACATTGTTGATGAAGGAAATGACGACGATTTGTTGGAAAGTGATTTTGATGATGGTAATGTGGATGAAGATGAGGACCCAGAAAATAGTAACTACTACTATTATCAGCAAGCCATTGAACCGGAGAATGAACGAGGCATTGATTTCGTGATGGACCACAAGTTGAATCCAGATAATGTGGAAGTGACAGATGAACCGAAACTAGATTACCTATTCAAAGTGAAATGGTCTGATGCATCACATTTGCACAACACTTGGGAAACGTACAAAGACCTTAAAGAATATAAGGGATTCAGAAAAGTCGATAATTACATCAAACAGTTTATTGTATACGACAATGAGGTCCGCAAAGATCCCTTGACTACTAAGGAAGATATAGAGGCTATGGACATTGAAAGGGAGCGCAGGCGAGATGAGCAAGATGATTACACCAATGCGGAGCGCATAGTAGACAGTCAAAGAGTTGATAATAATGGTGAAAACAAATTAGAGTATTTAGTAAAGTGGAGAAGGTTATATTACGACGAGTGCTCGTGGGAGGATGCCGAAGAGATTGCAAAAATTGCCCCAGATCAAGTTAAAAAATATCAACAGAGGTTGAACTCAAAGATCTTACCAAATCTCTCGGTAACATATCCTGCGTCTCAAAGACCAAAGTTTGAGAAGTTAGTCAAGCAGCCAATATTCATAAAGAATGGAGAATTGAGAGATTTTCAACTAACTGGTTTAAACTGGATGGCTTTCCTTTGGTCTAGAAATGAAAATGGTATTTTGGCGGATGAAATGGGTCTAGGCAAAACAGTACAGACTGTTGCTTTTTTGTCATGGTTGATATATGCAAGAAGACAAAATGGTCCCCACTTGGTTGTGGTACCATTGTCCACTGTACCTGCTTGGCAAGAAACTTTTGAGAAATGGTCGCCCGATATCAATTGCATATATTATTTGGGTAATGGAGAAGCAAGAAAAACCATCAGAGATTATGAGTGGTACACAACGAATGGGAAACCAAAGTTTAACATTTTGCTTACCACTTATGAGTATATTTTGAAGGATAGAGTTGAATTGGGATCATTTAAATGGCAATTCATGGCTGTGGATGAGGCACATAGGTTGAAAAATGCTGAGTCATCCTTATACGAATCATTGAAAAGTTTCAAGTGTGCGAATAGGTTATTGATCACAGGAACTCCCTTGCAGAATAATATCAAAGAACTAGCAGCGTTGTGCAATTTCCTTATGCCAGGGAGATTTGTTATTGAACAAGAAATTGATTTTGAAAGTCCAGATGAGGAGCAGGAGCAGTACATCAAAAATTTACAACGAGAAATAAATCCTTTCATATTAAGACGATTGAAGAAAGATGTTGAAACCTCTTTGCCGTCGAAAACGGAGAGAATTTTGAGAGTCGAACTATCTGACATTCAAACTGATTACTACAAGAATATCATAACCAAAAACTATGCCGCCTTGAATGCTGGAAACAAAGGCTCTCAGATATCTTTGTTGAATGTGATGAGTGAATTGAAGAAGGCGTCGAACCATCCATATTTGTTTGATGGGGCCGAGGAGCGTGTTCTAGTGAGGGCCGGATCACATAGTAGAGAGAACATATTAAAGGGCATGATTATGTCCTCGGGAAAGATGGTATTACTTGAGCAATTGTTGACAAGGTTGAAAAAAGAGGGCCATCGAGTTTTAATATTTTCTCAAATGGTGAGAATGCTAGACATTTTGGGAGATTATATGTCAATAAAAGGTTATCAGTTTCAGCGTCTCGATGGTGGTATACCGTCGTCGCAAAGAAGAATATCGATTGATCATTTCAATTCACCTGATTCTAAGGACTTTGCGTTTTTATTGTCTACAAGAGCTGGTGGGTTAGGTATCAATTTGATGACTGCTGATACCGTTATAATTTTTGACTCTGATTGGAATCCACAAGCTGACTTGCAAGCAATGGCGCGTGCACATAGAATCGGTCAAAAAAACCATGTTCTGGTTTATCGTTTTGTGAGTAAGGATACTGTTGAGGAGCAAATTTTAGAACGGGCAAGAAAAAAGATGATTTTGGAGTACGCTATTATTTCTTTGGGCATAACTGATCCTAATGCGAAAAAGAACAGCAAGACTGAGCCCTCTGGCAGCGAATTGTCTCAAATTTTGAAATTTGGTGCTGATACAATGTTTAAAGAAAATGACAATCAACAAAAATTGGAAAATTTGAACTTGGATGATGTTTTGAGTCATGCCGAGGACCATGTAACAACGCCGGATTTGGGAGAATCAAATCTCGGGTCAGAGGAGTTTTTGAAACAGTTTGAAGTTACTGATTACAAAGCGGACATTGAATGGGATGATATCATTCCACAAGAAGAATTGTCCAAGTTGAAAGATGAAGAAAAGAAGAAAGCTGATGAGCGATACTTGCAAGAACAAATTGCAATGTATTCTAAAAGAACTGCCGCTTTGCGTAAACTTGAAAATGGTTCAACAAATCCTAGCGATTTTGAGGATAGTGGAGAAGAGCTGAAAGTAGTTAATAGAAGGCGAACAGCAACCGATCACCAATTATCAGAAAAGGAGATTAGAGGAATTTATAGATCAATTCTTAAATGGGGTGAATTGACTGGGAAGTGGGAGCAGTTAGTGGAGGAAGGAAGCATCACTAACAAAAATCCAGTTTATATCAAACACGCCTACAATGAAATTGTGAGTACTTCAAAGAAATTGGTTAAGGAGGAAGAAATTAGAAGAGCACAAGCACTTTTAGATCTTGAGAGGAAAGCAAAAGAACAGAAGGAAAATCCAGCAGCGGGTAATGACATTAACCAAACGGCATTATGGATTGCGAAGAAAAAGGAAAAGAAAGCGGTGTTGTTTGAGTATCAAGGAGTGAAGAATATCAATGCTGAGCTTGTTTTAAGTAGACCAGTTGATATGCGGGCGCTTGAGAGAATAATCCCCAAAGACAATCCATTAGAAATTCGATTACCCAAGCAACCCAAAGCTGTTCAAGCTTGGACTTGTGAATGGACAGCTAAGGATGATAGTATGTTGTTGGTGGGGGTTTTCAAATTCGGTTACGGATCATGGGTTCAAATTCGAGACGACCCATTATTGGGCCTACAAAACAAGTTGTTTTTAGAAACAACTCCAGTAGCGGCTAAAAATTCTGCAACCGCAACTGCAACTGCAACTGCAACTGCAACTGCAACTGCAACTGCAACTACAACTGCAACTGCAACTCCTGCTGGTGTAGATGTCAAAGATACCAAGAAAGTTCCTAGTGCTGTTCATTTAGGTCGGCGAGTTGACTATTTGTTTACGTTGCTACGTGAGGATGAAGATGGAAGTGAACCGGCTACTGCTACGTTGCAACGTAAAACCAAGAAGTCCGAAAGTGTCAACGGTAGGTCTAAAAAGGGAGTTAGATCCGAAACCCCAGAAGGAAGAATCCGCCAAACAAAACCCAAGGCGTCTGGTGTACACTATTCGTCTTTGAACCACAAGGCCTTGTCAAAGAGTCCAAATTTAGAAAGCCACAAAACACAACAAGAACATCAAAACCAAAACCAACATCAGCATCAAAATCATCAATATCATCAACACCATCACCATCATCGCCATCAACACCACCACCAGCATCATCATCATCAACAACAACAACAGCAATCATCTTTTTCACCTCTGATTATAAAGACCGAAAAATTTGATCTAGAGTATGAGAGCATGGATGAAGCGGTTTGTAAGGCTGCATTGCATCCAGTATACAAATCCCTTCATAAGTTGCAAAAGGGAAGTAATGGCCTAGACAAACATCAATGGGCTGGCATCTTAAAAGAAGAGTTGATAAGAATTGGAAGCCATATTGATAAGGAAGTTGAAAAAGTTGACTCTAGTGAAAAAGCTGATACATTGGCTAAACACTTGTGGTCATTTGCAAGGATGTACTGGCCTAGTAAAGTGCCGAGTAAGAAAATAAGTGAAATGTATAAACGAATCAAGATGAAATCACCTACCAATTAGATTTAGGGCTGTGCAATATGGATGTACAGCTAAAAGAAGAAAAAGATCATGTCATTATTATTGTTATTATCTTAATTGAAATAAACTTTGTTGTAATTTATCATTATTTGCAAGAAGAAGAAGGGTTTGTTGTAGGGAGTAATCCAATGTAATTTAGAAAAATCTGATACCAATTTTTTACAATATGAATGTTATTCTATATAATGTTATTTCTTTATTGTTTCTACACTATCGAACGACACTATCTAGTAGAGCGAGATAGTGTCAGTGGCAGCTAGTGTGCTCCACTATCTAGTAGAGCGAGATAGTGTCAGTGGCAGCTAGTGTGCTCCACTATCGAGCAGAGCGAGATAGTGTCAGTGGCAGCTAGTGTGCTCCACTATCGAGCAGAGCGAGATAGTGTCAGTGGCAGCTAGTGTGCTCCACTATCGAGCAGAGCGAGATAGTGTCAGTGGCAGCTAGTGTGCTCCACTATCGAGCAGAGCGAGATAGTGTCAGTGGCAGCTAGTGTGCTCCACTATCGAGCAGAGCGAGATAGTGGTGCAGCAGTTAATAGCACTACTCCTACAAAGATGAGCTCAACCGAGAGCTCAGATACATTATCATCTACTGCTGGCGCAGATGATAATATATTTTACTTCAGTGAATGGAATATTGTCGTGTTAAACAGCCTTTTTTTCTTCTGATGCGGTGGTTGTAGCTTTCTGCTTTAGCAAATTAATAACATTGTCGCGGATCGAACCCATGCCCATCTCCCTCCTCTAAGTAGTGTGATTATCAACACTCATCTTTTGAGATGCATTTGTTTCAAAAGTTTTATAGCATTGTATTTCAATCTTTTTTTGGTCACTTGTACACGCCCAAAATGAAAAAGAATGCGAGAAATTTTTTTTGTTCTTTTTTTTTTGTAAGAAGACTGAAAATGCGTCAGGTTTTACAATTGAAAAAGTCGAGTCTTGAGAGGATCCTTTTTCTTTGTTCAACTGAGTGAACACATATATATTAAATCAATATATACTGAAAACAAGCTTGCAGAGCAAATTATACGAGAGCAAACTATCAAAAAGTGATAAGTTTCAATATATCCGTATACATTTTCTGGAAAGCGTGAAAAAAAAAAAAAAAAACTGAAAAATTTAAAAAAAAAAAATTGTTAAAAAAAAAATTTATTTCAAAATTTTTTGAAGTAAAAGTTTTGGATATACCATCATCATCGTCAACAATATGTCAGCTGCCGAAACTAACCAACTTCAAGAATCCTTGGAGAAGTTGAATATTGAATCTCCATCCGATTTGCCACCAGCTGAAGCTTCAACCGTCACCGCTACCAATACCACTGGTGAGGCCGATGCCAATACTGGCTCGGTTAATGCTGCTGCTACTGCTGCTACTGCTGCTACCGCTGTTGATGACGTTTCAGGCGAAGACCAAACTGAGTCCGGAGGAGTTGCTGAAAGTTCAGCATCGTTGTATGTTGGAGAGTTGAACCCATCGGTTAATGAAGCAACTCTTTTTGAGATTTTTTCTCCAATTGGTCAAGTTGCATCGATCAGAGTTTGTCGTGATGCAGTCTCCAAAAAATCTTTGGGTTATGCTTATGTCAACTACCACAAATTTGAAGATGGGGAAAGGGCTATCGAGGAACTCAACTATACTCCTGTTGAAGGCAGACCATGTCGTATTATGTGGTCACAAAGAGATCCTTCTTCCAGAAGATCAGGTGACGGTAACATTTTTATCAAGAATTTGCATCCAGCTATTGACAATAAGGCCTTGCACGATACTTTCTCCGCTTTTGGTAAAATCTTGTCTGTGAAAGTTGCTACTGATGACATGGGACAATCGAAATGTTTTGGATTTGTTCATTATGAAACCGCTGAAGCTGCTACTGCTGCCATTGAAAATGTCAATGGTATGTTGTTGAATGACCGTGAAGTCTTTGTTGGCAAGCATGTTTCCAAAAAGGATCGTGAGTCAAAACTCGAAGAAATGAAAGCTAACTACACCAACATTTATGTTAAAAACATTGATTTGAACTATACCGAGAAGGAGTTTGAAGAATTGTTTTCTCCTTATGGTAAGATTACTTCGATTTACTTGGAAAAGGATCAAGATGGCAAATCAAAAGGTTTTGGATTCGTTAACTTTGAAGAGCACGAATCCGCTTCTAAAGCCGTTGAGGAATTGAACGACAAAGAAATAAATGGTCAAAAAATCTATGTGGGAAGAGCTCAAAAGAAGAGGGAAAGAACTGAAGAGTTGAAGAAGCAATATGAAGCCGTTAGATTGGAAAAATTGTCCAAATATCAAGGTGTTAATTTATTCATCAAGAACTTGGACGATCTGATTGACTCTGAAAAGTTGGAGGAAGAGTTTAAACCATTTGGAACAATTACCTCCTCTAAAGTTATGGTGGACGACTCAGGTAAGTCGAAAGGTTTTGGATTTGTTTGTTTCAGCACTCCAGAGGAGGCTACTAAAGCAATTACTGAAATGAACCAAAGGATGGTTAACGGTAAGCCCTTATATGTTGCTTTAGCCCAACGTAAAGATGTTAGGCGCTCCCAATTGGAACAACAAATTCAAGCAAGAAACCAAATGAGAATGCAAAACGCAGCTGCTGCTGGTGGATTACCAGGACAGTTTATGCCACCAATGTTTTATGGTCAACAAGGTTTCTTCCCTCCTAATGGTAGAGGTACTGCACCATTCCCTGCACCAAACCCTCAAATGATGATGAGAGGTAGAGGTCAGCCTTTCCCCGAGCAATGGCCAAGACCTGGTCCAAATGGACAACCAGTTCCAGTTTACGGTATCCCACCTCAATTCCAAGACTTTAACGGTCAAAACATGAGACCACAGCAACAGCAGCAGCAACAGCAGCAACAGCAGCAGCAACAGCAGCAACAACAGCAGCAACAGCAGCAACAGCAGCAACAAAGAGGATATTACCCTAACCGTCCAGTTGGCGGCAAGGTTTCAACCAAAGAATTGGCTGCATTAATTGCAAGTGTTCCACCTGAAGCACAAAAGAGAATATTGGGTGAGGAATTGTACCAAAGAATTGTTGCAACTGGTAAAGCTCAAGAACCTGAAGCTGCTGGTAAAATTACTGGTATGATGTTGGGTTTGGAGAACCAAGAAATATTAGATTTGTTAGATGATGATGAATTGTTCAACAATCACTTTGAAGAGGCTTTGACTGCTTTTGAAGAATACAAGAACTCAGAAGGTGTAGCTGTTAATGAAGAAGCTTAAAGAAAAGAGAAGGGTAAAGAAAGACGGGGGGGGGGAGGAGAATATAAGAATTAAAAAACAAACATCAGTATTATCATCATCATCAACATCATCAGTATCAGTATCTACATTATTACCAACAAGTGAAAACTAGATTCCATAACCGACAATTCCTTGCTCCATTTCTTTTTTTTATTTCCCAGCCTTTAAAAGAATTTGTTGTTTTTTTTTGTTGTGTGGTGAAATCTTGAAAGGAATATATTTTTCTTTTTTCTTTTTTCTTTTTTCTTACCCACTTTCTATTAATACTGTGTATTTTAATAACTGGGCTCCTTGAAAGGAGTTTTTGTCTTTTGTTACTAAAGAGAATATCGTAATGATTGTAGGAATGTACTTTTACCCCCTATGAATTTTGTAGAAATGTATTTCTTACCCTTGTGAATTTTGTAGGAATGTATTTCTTACCCCTATGAATTCACTATCTAGGGGAGCGTGATAGTGTTTATAGAGATACAGCTATATAAAGTGATAAAGTATTACAACAAGCTAATCAGTACTGCTTCCAAGAGTAACTTATGACTTGTTCATATATTATTCGTCCAATATCGTAAGATGCCTTTCTCAATAATTGCCGTAGAAAGTTATTCCCATTCTTTTCTCTCTCTCTCTCTCTCTCTCTCTCTCTTAACAAAAGTAAGACATTTTTATCGGTGGTGAAATGTCGCACAAAGATTTTATACCGTAACCGCAATTTAAAAAAAAAAAATAATAAAAATAAAAACGAGATCTTAATTAATTTAAATAGATTGAACTTGCTAGAAAACTTGTGATAGATTTGTTGGAAAGAGATATATACGTATAGTTCATCTGCAAGTAAAGAATTTGTTGAGAAACTTTATTACTATCATCCTGTCACTGTCAATTGATCAGTGGCCATTATCAATCTGTTACTAGCTTTTGCTTATCTGTTTGTTTGTTTGTTTGTTTGTTTGCTGCCTAGCTTTGTCTGAGTCAGTGAGGTTTTTTTTTTTCTCGGACCAGAAATCACCATAATATGCCTGAGTTTGATCAGTTTAAGGCCACGCCGGCCAATGGCCATATCGTGTCCCCCAAGGACTTTGTGAATAATGATAAGGTGAAGTTATCAGGGCGTATCCTCAATGTCATGACTACTTTGCCAACACAAATAGTCAGCCTGTTTGATGCCGAACGTGGCCAATATGTTTGGGATGTTGAAACTTTGCGTGGAAACTCAGCATTGTTTTCGTCACAAGCTTTTCTACACCAACATTCCGACTGGGAAACGCATTTGGTTGCATGGACGGGAGAGTTGAAAAATAAGCTGAAAAATACCGTGAATTTAACAGCCGATAATTTGCAGGATGATCCATTGTACCTTGACCAGGACGATAAAGAAGAAATTGAGCTCAAGTTGCAAAAGGCCATTGGAAACAAAAACATACATCCCGTGTGGTTGTTGAGACGCGACCAAGAAAGATGGAGAAGATATGCCGAAAATGTAATTTGGCCAGTGTTTCATTATTTTGAAGGCTCTCCTTCAGACGGCACAGACAAGATCGATGCATGGCATGATTACGTCAAGTTCAATGAAGCCTACTTGAATAAGATCAAACAGATATATAAGCCGGGTGACATAATATGGATCCATGACTATTATCTATTATTGTTACCGCTGTTGTTGAGAATGGAAATTCCAGACGCTTTCATTGGACACTTTTTGCATGTACCTTTCCCATCTTCAGAATATTTCAAATGCCTTTCCAAAAGATCACAATTATTGGACGGTATGTTGGGGTCGGATAAGATTGGCTTTCAATCCGAGTCATTCCAGAGACATTTCATATCTTGTTGTGCAAGAGTGCTTGGGTGTGAAGTTACCAAGAATGAAGTGTTTGCCTACGGTACAACCATTTCTCTTGAAACCTTGCCTATAGGTATTGACACCTTGAAAATTGAAAAAGAGGCTTTTTCAAAAACCAATGGAGTTGATGAAAAAGTAGCTGCAATTCGAAGCTCGTATAAAGATAAAAAGATAATTGTTGGACGTGATCGATTGGACAAGGTGAGAGGCGTTCTTCAAAAACTACAAGCTTTTCAAATGTTTCTCGATATGTATCCAGAATGGAGAGAAAAGGTGGTTTTGATTCAAGTTTCAAGTCCCGGATACCAACACTCTGCAAATGTTGAGCAAAAGGTAGCCGAGTTGATCAATCAAATCAATTCAAAATATGGAACTCTCAACCATACACCAGTAACACATTATCAAATGATGATTCCCAAAGAGGAATACTTGGCCTTGTTAAGAGTAGCCGATTTGTGTTTGATCACTTCGGTTCGTGACGGCATGAATACAACAGCTTTTGAATTTGTAATTTGTCAAAAGAAGAATGCATCCCCATTGATTTTATCCGAATTTACAGGAACAGCATCGGTTTTGACTGACGCTATCTTAGTCAACCCTTGGGACTCCGTGGGTATTTCTAAAACAATAAATGAGGCCTTATCATTTAGCGATGTTGAAAAGAAGCGTATCGAAGACAAATTGTACGAAAAAGTTTGCTCCAACACTATACAAAATTGGACATCCAAGTTTATAAGCGAGATAATAAAGCACTCTATGGTTACACACACGAACCATTACACACCAGCGTTGAATAGACCTTTGCTACTTAAAAACTACCAGGAGGCAAAAAGAAGATTGTTTTTGTTTGATTATGATGGCACTTTGACTCCAATTGTGCAAGATCCTGCTGCGGCAATTCCTTCTGATAAACTAAACAGGGTGTTGGATGTTTTGACTAAAGATCCCAAAAATCAGATTTGGATTATCTCGGGAAGAGACCAAGCATTTTTAGAGAAATGGATGGGTCAAAAACACATTGGTTTATCTGCTGAGCATGGATGCTTTGTGCGTGATCCTGGTACAACAAAATGGTTCAACTTGACCGAGAAATTTGACATGTCCTGGCAACAAAAAGTCAAGGACGTTTTCAACAACTACACTGAAAAAACTCCTGGATCCAAAATTGAGATAAAAAAGGTTGCCATTACTTGGCATTACAGAGGAGCAGATCCAGAGTTGGGTCGATACCAAGCCGAAAAGTGTGTGAAAGAGTTAGAAAACACAGTTGCTAAGGAATACGATGTTGATGTTATGGCAGGAAAGGCAAACATTGAAGTACGTCCTAAATTTGTCAATAAAGGTGAAATAGTCAAAACTTTGGTTTTGCATCCCCATGGAGCCAAGCAAGCTGTTGAAGAGATTCTTGATGAACACATCATTAAGCACGGTGACGATAAACTTCCAGACTTTGTTTTATGTGTAGGTGATGACTTAACTGATGAGGACATGTTCCGCTCGCTACTTAAAATTGAGAATCAATGGAAATTGAATAATAGAACAAAGAATATTTTTGGTTCATATGGTGTGTTCCCTGTTGCAGTAGGTCCAGCATCTAAGAAGACAGTTGCTACTTCTCATTTGAATGAACCTGCACAAGTATTGGAGACTTTGGGATTGTTAGCGGGCCAAGTGTCATTATTTGAGAGTCCAGGAACAGTAGAGTTAGACGATAGAGGACATCTCGCTAATAGTGAGAGTTCAACGAGATCAAAGGACTTAGTTTTGCAAGCTTCATTAAGAAAAAAGAAAAGCGCAGAATTGATTGGAAAATCACCTATAGAGGCGGCAAAATATTCTGCTGCTGTGTGAAAATGAAATATATGTGACAGGGGAGGAGGGTAGAGAAATGGAGCAGTAGAAGGTATTTGTTGTTTATTTATTATATATAAAAAAAATTTACAAGAGACATTAGAAACAGATAAATATATATACATATATATCATTAAACCCCAAAAAGTATGTAAATTATGTGTCTGATTTGCTTTGTTGAAATACAAAGCAAATCCGTTTGTTTTTTTTTCTTTTAAGTTCCAACAGGGTGGAACATCACTAGGATTAAAAAGAGCCTTATTGCTTGATCAATATTCCTTGACGCAGACTATTTTGTACATTGACTCCAAGTCTAGCTCCTTGCTGCTCATAACTAAAATTATGTTACTGAGCACAATTTTACATATTAGAATTCTACAATAGTATTTTACATTTTTTTGTATACTCTAATTAATCTATTCGAATATGTAAAAATTTACAAAAGCTTATAAATGTCTATAATCAATACTACTTTCAAAGTTCAGCAAACTTTTGGAGAAATTCTTCAACAACTTTAACGCACCAAAACTCTCCATTAGATTGTATATATCCCAAATGACCACCCAAATCGGTTTCCACTAGACAAAGATATGGATTAGTTTGAGCGTCCAAAATAGGCAATCTGCAACCTACAGCTGGGTCGTCTGTGGAGTTTAATATCAAATAAGGTGTTTTTATATCTAAAATTTTCCTTATTGGCGATACCTCTCTGTAATATTGGAAAGCATTTTTGTAAGAAACCAACTTGCAAGTAAGCAACTCGTCAAATTCCCAAGTGGTTTTAATTTTCTTCAATTCTTTCATTGTTTCCTCGTTTATCAATTGAGGGTTTGATTGGGAAAGTTCCTTGTAGTTGTTGGCGGCTATCTTTGCCAAAAACTTTGCCAAAGCTGGATTAAGTAAATATTTACCGGTGTAGGAACTTTGAATATGGTATGCGCTATCAACGAAATCCCATGGACATCCAACAGCACAAGCAGCAGTAACTAAATTTTTTGTTGCTGTTGCTTCTTCTTGTCCCTTCTCTGTAAAAGTCTTTCCCTCTTCACCAAGGAAGTTAGACAAAAGTGCTGCACCAAATGAAAATCCAACAGCAAAAATTGGTCTATTTGGCCATTGTTTTTTGAAACGAACTAAAACTTCTCTAATATCGTTTGTTGATGCCGCATTGAATAGTTGACCAGAGGTAATTTTAGTTCTACAACACCCACGGTTGTTAAGTACAACAATATCCCACCCACTAGTGTTTTCTCCAATCACTTGGGCAAAATTCCGGATCAATGGTTCGTGAGAGCCACCACCCAATCCATGCAATATAACCACAATAGGGTTGGTATTTGTTTCCTGGCTTTTATTAATATCATTCAACTCATTGCTGGTTAAGTATCTGGTTCTTGGGTGCAATTTTGGATAACCGTTTGGTAAAGTTTCCTTATCAAGCTTTTTAAACTCTTCAATAGACTCTGGTTTCTGTATCACCCAATCCAAACTACAACTTCCACCATCTGAATAGTAAAAAAGTTCTCTTCCATACCATATTTGAAACTTTTTTGATACATCAATCGAGGTGTAGTATAAAGTTTGTAAAGTTCCATTAAATAAAAGAGGATTTAACCATAATTTTTTTGATGGATCAATAAGAGTTAATCTATTGACAAATTCTGTGAATTTCAATCTTTCTTCTCCATCCTCTGTGGATTTTTTGGTCAATGGTAAATCAATGGATTTTGCTGGTGAGGATTGATGGATTTTAATGGTGGATCTAAACCCCCAATTTAAAATGCCCATGATACAATAAAATTAAAAGTAAAGTAATAGTTTCTACTCAAGAGAAGAAGAAGAGGAAGAAGAGGAAGAAGAGGAACTACAAGAAAAAGAAGAACTAAATTGAATTTAGTCAAACCCGGTTTTGCTTTATATGAAGATCGTATTATTCCTTTTTGAAAAAATTAAAAAAAAAATAAAATAACGATAGGTAAAAACTATGGAAAAACTTTGCTTATTATTACTTTAATCTCCGGTACACAATATCGCATTATCGGATTTAAATGATTATCTGGATTTACTGGAACAGGGAACAGAAAGTAATGCTGGGCACATAGATGAATAACAGTGTTGACGCCGTCCGCGACACTATCGAGCAGAGCGAGATAGTGGAGCAATACTGAGTACCTTGTTCCGTTAGAATTTGACTGTATAAGTAAACAGAGATTAAATAAAAAGAGTCCTCAATTTGAATCAAGAACTCTGGAACAATTTAAAACATTAAATAAACAATTGCTTTACTAGTCACTAAAGCTGACATCTTTCAGCTACCACTATTCTTCTATCTGTAACCGCTACTGAAATCTAGTATAAAGAGCAGAAGAAAGAAGATTTACAAAGGAAAAGAAAGAATTTGCAAAGGAAAAGAAAGAATTTGCAAAGGAAAAGAAAGAATTTGCAAAGGAAAAGAAAGGATTTGTAAAGGAAAAGAAAAAAGATTTGCAGAGTGTTAAAAAAACAAAAAAAAAAATATTGACACCTACGCGATTCGAACGCGTGCATCTTACGATACTAGAAACCTCAACAGCTCGTTAAAGCTGTAAGAACTTTTTTATTGTTCTTGAGTCTAGCGCCTTAGACCAACTCGGCCAAAGTGTCCTTTCTTGTTGTTCTCCTACTTTTTGAGGTTTACACTGAGTAAACTAAATTAAAAAAATGTTTCGACAAGTTATTAAAGATTAAAGTTGTCTATATCCAAAATTGCAAGTAAACTTTTATTGAGCTTTCCCAGGTTATGACTCATATGGTGTATTTATTCTCATGTATACATATCAAACATAGCCGCTCCTTATATTATTTAGCAGAGCGAGATAGTGGAGCAATCAAACCCGTATGTTTTTATAAAGATTTCTATTCTTTGGCTCGATTTCATGCCAAAATTGCTTTAAATTAATGCACATTAAAAATAAACAAATGGTACATAAACACTAAAGAGTTATTTATTAATCGGGTATCTACCACATAAGATCCAACAAGTAACATTAAAAAGGCAAATTTGTCCAAATTAGAAATATATGTTACGGCTTGCTAGTGATCCACTATTTGAGATTGTGGCTCCCTCAAATAAAGTGTGGGGTAATATACACAATCTAGAGATTCTAGAAAAGAATAAAAATAAAATGAAATATAGGAGCCTAATCCAGAGATTGGTTTTGATACAAACCCGTGTGTTGTATCAATATGAAGCTCTGGAAAGAACACTGACACACGGGATTTGTTTTTTCCTAGTTATAATTGGAAACCTCCAATTTTACCAATCTTTTTCTTATGCAGCAATTATAATGCGCAAAACGCAAAAACGGTGCAAACCGTACAAGCGAAAAAAAGACATTGTTTTTAATGTGCCACTTTAAAAAAAAAAAAAAAAAAAAAATTAAAATTAAAATAATAATAATCTTAATAATAATAATAATAATAATAATAATTACAATATATTTTCGGACACTAACTTTAATAAATTTTTCAGTCATTATATTGCTTTATTGTAGACACGGCTTCAAGTTCACTTTTCATTACAAAGTGTCCTTTAGTATTTTCAGAGATTTTGCCTTTGAAATTGGGCTAGATATAGATAGGTTTTGCTTGGCAAGAAAATAAGAAAGAGTTATGTTTAACCAACATTCAAATCTTGCTTTATTTGATATCAAAATTAAATCCCATTATAAAAATTTACTTCTAGTCAAAGGAAATGAAAATGACATTGAAAACATATCTTTAGAAGGGAGCGTCAAAATAGCGTTCAAAGAAGATATACACGTGAAAAGAATCAGTTTGAGTTTAGTAGGTGAATTTTACTATGAGTTGATCGATAAGGAAACCCATGAACAATACTTGGACCGCTTATGCGTATTGAAAGTCGACTGGGACAATCTCTTGACTAGCGATGAGGGAGAAATAACATTTGGCAATTATGGCGATACCACTATCCCAATGTATAGGATGAAAAAAAATAGTCACCTTGAGAAAGGTGGTGATGTGTCTGAACTGCTTTCCAAACAGACTACTTCTCGTCCACAATATTTGAAAACTAAATCGACACCATCCATGTCTACACTTTCAGGAGTAAACGGCAGCGGCATTTCCTCAAGAGAGAAATCAAAAATTATACAAATTCCCAAGTCTGGAATCGATGGTACCCCATTTAAAGACTTGAAAGAATCTGTGAATCATTCTTTTCTCCTACCAAAGGGGAACTATAGCTTACCTTTCAAGATATACCTCCCGGCAAATATTTCGGAAACAGTCGAAGGCCTCCCTATTGGCTTTCTATTGTACAGATTTCAATCTTCTATAGAGAGAGGCCGCTTTGAAAGAACATATCAAATGAGCAAGCATGTTAGAATTGTTCGTACTTTGCATCCACAAAATATGAACTTATGTGACATGGTTGATGTTAGCAATACTTGGGTTGGGAAATTACAGTACTGCGTTAGCATGCCCAGAAAAGCTGTAGCTATTGGCTCAACCATTCCCATCAATTTAACAATTGTCCCTATAGCCAAAGGGTTGGGCTTGAGGGCAATAAATGCATGTATAGTGGAACATTACCACATCCAAGTAGGGAGTCAAAGATTCCCTGAATTCGAAAGATTATGTGGCGCACAACAGTTGGGTATACCAAATAGTGCTAATCTACCATACGATAAATGGTGCTTCAAGACTTATTTCAAAGTTCCTGATCATTTAAAACAGCTCTCACAAAGTTGTGAAACTAAAAATAGTATGATTGTGGTTAAGCATAGATTGAGATTAGCGATACAGCTCAAAAACAAAGAAGGTCACACCAGTGAACTTAGAGTTAACTTGCCGATATTTGTTTATCTAAGTGCAAATGTTGGCCATGTTGTGGGAAGACATTATGATGTTGATAATCACCACGGAACTTTTCAATTGGATTATCTGAAAGAGGACACATTGTTTTCAAAAAAGAATTCTGTCTCGAACACTCCTGCATTATCGGAAGATGAAGATGGTGAAGTTGACTTGAGAAATGAAGGAGGAAGAGTGGGAGGAAGAGTGGGAGGAAGAGGAGGAGGAAGAGGAGGAGGAAGAGGGGGAGGAAGAGGGGGAGAAGAAGAAGAAGGCGAAGAAGGCGAAGAAGAAGAAGAAGGAGAAGAAGAAGAAGGCGAAGAAGGAAAAAAAGATGATGATTTGGATAGAGAAGATAGTGCACCGCCAATGTATCAACAGCATGTATTTGACAAAATGTTTGATATGAACTTACCACAAACACCATTAGAGCAGCTAAGATCGCAAAGTGGAACACCAGTGGGGTCTCAAGTTAATTCATTGGCCAACCTCGACGATTACTTTAACGTAGCTTGGAATCAAAATATTGCGCTGAATTACAAGAAAAAGAAAGGAGCATCAACACCAAAAATGGTGGATTATCTACACATTCCAACATATGATGAAGCATTAGATGATAATGATGATGATGATGAAAAGTATTTCATCGATGGGTTTGCCCCAACATATTCAGATGGAGAGGGTAGTGGTAGCCAAACTCCGAGTCTAAAATCCGGGAGTACCACACCTATAAGAGTTAATACCACAACTCAAAGAACAAATAGCCCATTTGGTTATTTTAAATTTCACACAAAGAGTCAGTCTGTGCCGCATTCGAGATCCGGCTCAATGTTGAAATTGGATAAACTAGGCACGGTTGTTGTTGGTAATGAAAATTCGCAAAAGCCGCTTAGCAATAAAATGTTCAAAGAAAAAATAAAGATGAAAAATAAGTAAAGCAATTGTTCTTTATGTTTATGTATAGAGATGATAGATTCCAATATAAAGCCTCAAAACTTTAAATAAAACTACCCCTACAAAGAAAAAGGAAAAGGGGGAAGTAGAAGGAAGTAGAAAAAAATATTCAATAATGCCGAATAAGAAGGATCCGTTCAAAGTATATGAAGAGACTTTGTCTATGAACATTGAGCGCATGAGGCGTGATAAAAAGCTTTCTACTAGTGTGAAACGCTCTCCACTGAAGTCGCCAAATGTTGCTAAATCAAAAGCCGTCAAACGGAGAACAACACCAATTTCCGAACCCCTCCAGCCCGTGTCCACGAGAGGACTACTACTGGCTTTGACGAGTTTACACCAGCAGAGCAAAAAGAAGCAAGATGGAGGTGCTGAATCAGTGCCAAATTTGCCCAATCCAAGAAGCTCTCGCGTGTTTGAAGGCAGGTATTTTACCAACCAGTTTCAGGCAATCGAGAGTATTGAAGGAAAATCACGCAACTCAGTTGGTCGAGGAGGGAGAAAGGAGGAACCATCAACAGATCTTGTTGTTGATAACTTACGACGACAATTTATCAAATTCGTCGATTGGTTCAAGCTCAACAAGTATCAATATGTTGTACCCTCTAGTGTTGCTAATAACGAACTGAGATCAGTGAATCTAGCGGCTTCTAAACTGGGACCAATGAATATAGCGGCTTCTAAACTGGGACTAATGAATATAGCGGCTTCTAAACTGAGTGCCTCAGTTGCTGTATCCAAAAAAAAAGCTGCAGAAAGTCGAGTCACAAAATCGAATGAAAAGCTGGATGCTGTATCATCTGTTGTAAAGAGCTTATACGTCAGACCCGAGTATCGCACAAAAAGAATGTCTTATAATACGAGCCAAAGGCTTTACAAAGTAGTCGCACTTGTTGATATAAGCCCTTTCATGTGTATGGTGGAGACACAAGAAGTTGGGCAAGCAGAAGAAGGAACGGTCCTGACCACCGAAGTAATATTGATCAAAGTTTATGAGGTTAATTTAGTAGTAGGAGATATAATTCGATTGGGGTTGAAAAATGATAATGCCGTTAAGTTTGGGATTGACTTATCCCGAGATAAGGAGACGGATGTTTTTATCAAGTGGGAGATTGTCAGATGAGATTGCGACGTTGTTGACCCCTTTAATTTATTAAACTTCTTTTTATCTAGAGATAAGAGATCCGGTATGGTAAATAACTGAATGTTTTAATGCTTTACTTTTAGTAGAGAAATAGCTTATTTCCATCGTCTTATAGAAAGCTTACTTGTTTGTATTAATATCGAAGCTACTTTTTTTTTTTTTTTTTTTTTTTTTTTTGATAGAGAATAGAATCATTGTTAGCAGAACCAAGCAAAATATATTGACCTTTTGCACAAGGTCATCTCCACAAATGATCTTGATATCTATCACACATAACTTTCCTTTTCCTAAGTAAGAGGGAGCCCGCTCAAGGGAAATAACTCCACGATAAGACTTTGAAAAATACACGACCTCTCTAATCTTTTTTTTTTTAATATTTTTTTTTTCATGAAAATAAAAGAGCAAAAAAAAGCTAATTTGTCATCTTCCTTTCTTCTCTTGCCTCTTCATCATCATCATCTGGGTCATCATCATCATCACCGCCGAAGTTTGCTCCCAATACTCACAAGCTGCTATAAGATCTCAACGTTAAAGCTTTTGCTTCTTTTGTGTTGAGGATAGATACGCACTTGATTTTTAATTCACGTTTATTGTACCGTTAATTCGTGTCCACGATAAACTTCCACATATAACAAAAAAAAGGAACCAAAAAAATCAGCCAATTTAATTGCATTACCAAAGACAGACGACAGATAATCCACCACCTTCTTTTTTAATGTCATCAGCGGTAGCAGCTACATTAGCATCAAACAAAGTAGAAGCCCGCGAATATATTGGGCCTAATTTGAATGTCACTTTGACATGTCCCGAATGTAAAATCTTTCCACCTGACTTGATTGAGCGATTCAGTGAGGGGGACATTGTGTGCGGAAGTTGTGGATTAGTTTTGAGTGATCGGGTGGTTGACACAAGATCTGAATGGAGGACGTTTAGTAATGATGATCAAAACGGAGATGATCCATCGCGTGTGGGTGACGCAGGGAATCCGCTTTTGGATACGGAAGACTTGTCTACAATGATTTCGTATGTGCCTGATAATACCAAAGTTGGCCGGGAATTAAGTCGAGCACAATCCAAGTCTTTGGTTGACAAGAAGGATAACGCCTTGGCAGCAGCCTACGTAAAGATCTCTCAAATGTGTGACGGATACCAGTTGCCCAAGATAGTACAGGACGGGGCCAAAGAGGTGTACAAGATGGTTTACGAGGAGAAGCTTCTTAGAGGTAAATCCCAGGAATCTATCATGGCTGCATCGATATTTATAGGCTGTCGTAAGGCGAAAGTGGCTCGTTCTTTTAAGGAAATCTGGGCATTAACGAATGTTCCCAGGAAAGAAATTGGAAAGGTGTTTCGAATAATGGACAGAATTATTCGTGAAAAGAATGCAGCAAACCCACAATCTGCAGCATATTACAGTCAAGACAATATTCAAACTACTCAAACCTCTGCAGAAGATTTGATTAGAAGATTTTGCTCACATCTTGGTTTGAATACCCAGGTGACAAATGGAGCTGAATATATAGCAAGAAGATGCAAAGAAGTGGGTGTTTTGGCAGGAAGATCTCCTACAACCATTGCCGCAACTGTTATTTATATGGCTTCATCAGTTTTTGGAATTGATTTACCACCTTCAAAGATTTCAGACAAGACTGGTGTCAGTGATGGGACAATCAAGACGTCTTACAAGTACATGTACGAAGAAAGAGAAAAGTTGGTTGACCCATATTGGATTGAAACAGGGAAAGTTAAGTTGGAAAACATTCCAAAGAATTAAATACCAATGAAGTGACTAAGAGAGTGCTGTTGTTATTGTTGTAATTGCTCATCAATTTCTTCTATTTCAGCTTTAGAGTGTTTTTTTTTTTTTTTTTCTTACTAACTAGTGGATTGGAATTGTTTTTTTTATAGAAAAGTTTTTTATACTATTAAAATGAAGGGTATATATACTTTTAAAGCTTTCCCGACTAGGCGAGCAAAGCGAGTCTAGTCTAAAGAGAGAAGACTAGTCTAAAGAGAGAAGAGAGAAGAGACTAGTCTAAAGAGAGAAGAGAGAAGAGAGAAGAGACTAGGCGAGCAAAGAGAGAAGAGACTTTTGCTGTAGGGCCTTTCCGCTTTTTTTAAGATAGGTGTAATATATATACTTATATATATGTATACTAATCCAACCTTATGGACCAATTCAACTATATACAGAATACAGAATGAAGTAAGGTAACTCTGACTCCTCCTTTCGTTGGCTTCACTAAAATATCAGTTATAGGTAGCCATAGACATGACACTATACGACGAAGGCGCCAGCCGACATTTTTTTCTTCTTCAGTCGTGCGATTCATCAGAACGAATCGTACCTTTCTCGGTGTATCACTTGATTTTTTTTTTCCCTTTTCCCAAGGGAAGAAAGGAAGGGGAGAGGAAAAATAGAAGACAAGTAAAGGGTACTTTCTTATTGTGTGTATCCCAAGATGTTTAGATTTGCGAGGACATTAGCTACACAATCGTCGGCAAAGCTTCAGGATGTTGTGATAGTTGGAGGGGGACCTGCTGGTCTTACGATACTTGCCGCTTTGAAAACGTCGCCCCAGTTGAAACATTTGAAATGTACCCTCATTGAAGGATTATCCTTGCAAAAAGCCAAAGATTTTGTTGTCAGCCCACCAGAGCAATACACCAACAGAATCATTTCAATAACGCCAAAGTCAATTGAGTTTATGAGAGACAGAGTTGGTAGCTGGCATTACATTCATCAAGATCGCATCAAGGACTATAATGGGATTGTAGCGTACGACTCACAAGATGCATCTTCACGAATTGAATTTGATATTACATCTATTGGAAAGCACACGTTGGCAACAATGTGTGAGACTATCAATGTGCAAAGCTCCTTGTTGGCTAAATTACAAGAATTAAAAGAAAACAGTCCCGATGGTGTTGCTGGATTCGAGATATTTGACAATACAAAAGTGACCGAGATAGTTGACCCACTCGAGTCGGCAATTGATTTGGAAAACCATGATTTGAATCAGCCGGCTATTACGACAGGCAATTCCAAGTTGGACTGGCCAATCGTAAAACTCTCGAATGGTGAATCGTTTCAAGCCAGATTATTGATTGGAGCTGATGGGTACAACTCTCCCGTTCGCAAGTTTGCTCAAATAGAATCTAGAGGCTGGGCTTATAACAGGTTTGGTGTTGTTGCTTGTATAAAGCTCCAGTGCGAAGACTTTAGATCTGTTGGATGGCAAAGGTTCTTAACTACCGGTCCGTTGGCTATTTTGCCATTGACAGAAAACAATGCCACTATCGTCTGGTCTAGCACTCCCGAGCTAAGTGACTTACTCTTGAGGGTGAATGAAGAGATTTTCCCACATTTGGTGAATGCAGGAATGGTTCTCGAAGAGACTGATTTAAATTATATTTACTCTCTTTTAGAAAAGGATCCAAATGATTTTTCGGTCTTGAAAGAGATTGAGTGGAGATTGTCTAAATTTGAACCAACAACCCTTGAAGAAGACTACCCTTTGCCAGTTGTCGAGCTTGTTGCCAACTCAAGAGCCAAGTTTCCCTTGAAGATGTCGCATGCTGATACTTATATTGCACCTAGAGTCGCTTTGGTAGGAGATGCAGCTCATACCATACATCCACTTGCAGGTCAAGGGTTGAATATGGGTCAATCGGATGTCTCATTACTCGTACAAGCCTTAGAACGCGGAGTAGAGAGAGGCATGGATATAGGGTCTTCGTTGGTTTTGGAAGAGTATCTAGCAAATGCTTGGCCGCTGAACCATGCGCTATTGGGTGTATGCGATAAGTTGCACAAAGTGTTTTCAACTGATTTCTATCCATTAGTTGTAGCGAGGGGTTTGGGGATGAAAGGATTGAATATGTTTGATGATGTGAAAAATCTCATGATGAATATGGTAAGCGGTAGATAAAATTTTATTCTTCCCCCCTTGCCCCCCCCCCCCTTTGTTTGACTTAACATACACACTAAAGCAATGTGGGTTTAATTTCTCCAAGTGTGCAAAAGAGTGTAATTAAATGCAAGTGCAAACGATCGATGATTTATAAAAAGGAGTGTGCAATAAAATACTATATTTTGCTGATGAGATAGAGTGATGAATTTTATGTAGAGGATTTTGCTGCAATGGCTGCAAATCAAATAATCTTATAATCCATCACTCCATATTTTTTTTTTTCTTTCTTTTTTTTTTTTTTTAGTACACCTTTTAGCAATCGAATGTGAAAAATGTGAAAAATGTGAAAAAGAACTTTGGATTTATATCGATAATTTGGTATGTTTAACCTACTTCGATGTTATTCCACTGCTGCAAGAGCGACATGCAGTAAAGACTTGTATATAACAGCAAAATACAGAGAGCTACATAAGCATTATGATGCTCCCAAATACCCATTAGTACTTTGCCATGGATTTTCAGGCTTTGACAAATTTACATTATTGGCAAAACCGCAATTGGCGGTTGCTCAAGCTGTCGATACAGCTAAAGAGTCTCTTGATCTGGGGTTGAAGGAGGAGGAAAATGTAAATGAAAACGCAAAGAAGCGTCAAGTACTGGTACTGCCGCTGCCGCTGCCGCTGCTGCTTGTTGAATTAAACTATTGGAATGGCATCAAAGAGGCATTAGAGAAGTTAGGTTCTACGGTGTTTATTGCAAAAGTTCCAGCATTTGGAAATATTGAAACTAGAGCCACGAGTTTAGACAAATTCATTACAAAACAATGTAAAGTACTACGAAAACATGAATCAAAGCAAACCATTTACCAAGATGAGAAACAAGAGCATACTGCGGAATCTTACAAAACTTTCAAACAAAAGAGTGAGCCAATCAAAATAAACCTTATAAGTCACTCAATGGGGGGACTAGACAGTCGCTATCTCATTTCGAAAATCCACAAATCGAACAAGATTTATAAGGTTGCGTCTTTGACAACGATCTCGACGCCACATCATGGATCGGAAGTTGCAGATTTTATAGTCGAGCAAGTTGAGAAGCATCCATCATTGAAATTGGTTTGTCCTAAATCGATTTATGAATTGACCACGACGCAAATGAAGGAGTTTAACAAAGCCGTACCCAACGATCCCTCTGTTGAGTACTTTTCATTCGGCGCCAAGTTTAATCCCAAATGGTTCAACTTGTTTAATCTTACTTGGCACATTATGAGACATCAAATTTTGAAAAACGCGGCAATTAACAAAGGAATTATACCAGAGGTAGACGACAAAAATAAATTAACCGACAATGATGGCCTAGTGAGCGTCGAGAGTTCGAAATGGGGCAACTATGCTGGAACTTTGGATAACGTCGACCACTTGGATCTTATTAATTGGACAAATAGAGCACGGCTAGGATTAGATAAAATAATGTGGGCAAAGCAGCCACCTTTTAATCCAATTGCATTGTATTTAGATGTAGCCGATAAGCTAGCACATAGAGGATTGTAGTAGAGGTAGAGTGATATAACCTTGTTTTATATTTTTTTTTCTTCTTTTAAGTACACGTGTATTAGCTTTCGTTAGCCTATATGCGTTTGTTCTCTTTTCTTTTTTACTCATTGATTGTTATCGTTTTGATAATCATAAACTCATCCATACCCCATTGACTATTGAATCTTCCACAACCACTTGATTTAACTCCACCATGGGGAACGACTGGATCGTCATGTATAGTTGAGGCATTTATATGGACACCACCAATTTCCATCTTCTTTGCCACATTCAATGCTTTCATCGTGTTCTCTGACCAAACAGCAGCTTTCAATCCAAAGTCATGATTATTGACTTCGTCAATAACATTATTGATATCTTTATATTTATGCAAGGTGAAAACAGGTCCAAATGTTTCTACAGTGTTGATTTTCATATCCGCTGTGACATTTTCCAAAATCATTGGAGGTATAATATTTGTTTTCGAAATCTCAGCTTCGTTAAAGTCACCAACGAGCAAATGGGCACCCTTGGCCAATGCATCTTTAACCAATTCAATAACCTTATCTCTTCCAACAGGATCTCTTTGACTTATCTCGTGATCCTTATCTTTGACAAACTCTGCAGCAACATTCTTCAAAGCTGTGGAAAACTTTTCATAAATGGATTCAGCAACAAATACCTTATCAGTGCTCATACAAATTTGGCCTTTATGAGCCCAAGCTGCAAACAAAATCTTTTCCGCAGCCTTGTCCAAATTAGCGTCATCCAAAACAATTGAAACATTTTTACCTCCCAACTCCAAAAGGTAAGGAATAAGGTATTTTGCACATTGCTGAGCAATAATCTTACCAACAAATGTTGAACCGGTAAAATTAACCTTTTTGATAGCTCCAGAAGCGAAAATGCCTTCAAAGAATTTAGGATTATCCTGAGGAGCAACGTGAACCAACTGTAAAGCTTTTGGTGGAACACCAGCCTCCAAGAAACATTTAACCAACAAATATGAAGGTCTTGGAGACTTTTCGCTCGTTTTGAAGATAACTGAACAGCCAGCAGCCAAAGGTGCAACAATACTTCTAGTTCCCAAAATAACAGGAGCGTTCCATGGAGATACTGATAAAACGGGACCAATGGGTGTCTTTATAGTCATTGCCAAATCGACATGTGCAGCTTGGACAACTTGTCCACTAGGTCTTGATAACTGGGCTGCGTATTCCTCAATCTGACCTAAAGCACCATCAACATTAAATCCAGCGAACCAACCTGGACCACCAATTTCCAAATGAGAGTCAACAAACTCGTTTTTTCTTTCCTTTATGAGGTCCATAGCCTTTCTGAAAATCTTTGCTTTTTCCTGAAAGGAAAGAGCTGACCACTCCTTGAAACCCTCTTTTGCATTATTAGCCAATGTAGAAATATTAGAGTCGTTTACTTGTAATTGCGAAAAAAAGTGCAAAATGTCATCTGGATTGGTATGACTACTCACGGGGATTTTTTCGGCTGGGTGATGGGTATCTTTCCCATCAATGATACTTGGATATACTACAGCAGACATTGGCGATGAAACTAGCTAGACTATTGTTTTTTCTTCTACAGAGAAGAAGAAGAGCAATAAATTTAAAAGATTGAGGAAATTGACATAAACTTATACCATGGACTGGGAATCAAACCCGTGAATTCCACAATAGAGGAAAATTAAGAAAAAGAGAAAAAAAGAAATAGATGTAGAAAAAGAAAGAAAAAAAAAAACAAACAAAATGTATAAAGTAGATTGTTAAGATTGTTACTAATATACGCGGAGTTGACCAAGTTTAATTTTTTAGGTTTCGGGTAACAAGTGAGATCATAATTTAGACTTTGGCTTTTTTCCTAATTTGCTTTTTTGGGTAAATCCGATGTCCTGTTGCTTTTGTGACACTATTGAACGAAGCGACTGACTACACCAACGCTAGCTACTTCTTGACCACTATCGAGCGAATCGAGCACTGACTACACTAACGCTACCGAAATAGAAAGGGAAGTCATGGAAAAAAAAAGAGGCTGATAATACATACTGCGACACTAGACTGATAATACTGCGACCTAGCTCGCTTTGCTCCTTAGGCTGATACTACATTTTGCTCCACTAGCTCGCTAGTGACGCAGTTAGTTTTCTTTTTCCTTTCTCTTATTCAATGACATGAGATTGAAAAAAAAAATAATATTTTCAAGTGTGAGTGTGGGGGAAATGTGGGGTCTATGTTCGGAGAATTTTACAATAAGGATAAATGTTTTGCCTAAGTATTTAGTTCTCATCAAGCGAAACCAAATGGCCATGTTTTTTTTTTTTTGGGGGGGGGGGGGGGAAGGGGAGTGAGAAAGAGTAAAGATATAAGAAGGAAGAAAATCAATCAAGTATAAGGAAGTTAGGGGAAACTCACAAACTAAAAAATGCAGGATAGATTACTAATTGTATTTCTATGCATAATAATTGACTAAAAAAGTGACGAGACCGTTAATAATCGGTCAATACATAAAATGTACCGTGATATCACTAAAAAAAAGGTACATTGACACTATCGAGCAAAGCGAGATAGTGGAGCACTGACTACTGACTACCCCGACGCTAACGACACTAGCGACTTTCAACTTCCATCTCCATTTCCATTTTCTTCCCTTTAGACTCGTTTAGCATCGGCTCCTCTAGAGCAGCAGGTATAAAAGAGTTTCTGTATGGTGTTTTTTCTCTTTTATTATGAAAACAAATTGGTTCATGCATAATACACCCCTTTCTTTCTCTAAAATTCAAATCAATCCCTCTAAAGTGTTTCTACACTCACTACAATAATCCAATATTTTTTGTATACTTTGTGAAGATTTATGGTTATTTCCGGTTTCTTTTGCATTAACAAATTGGTCTAGAATATTTTCTTGCATATAATCACATCTTTGAATTTCACTCATCAACCAGTTTACGTACTCTGCTAAACAAAGTTCCTTCTCCATATTGTCCAATATTTTCAATTGCACTAACAAGTGGTGTCTTTTTACTCCTATACTTTGGAACGAAGATTTAAGACTCTTTGCAACTGATAATGTGTCATCACTATAGTAATCATTCCAAGTAAGTGAAGAAGAGTTGGCAAAGTTATACAAAAATGAACTTTTCTTGAAAATATTGAATGACTTGTTTGGCTTTGAACTGTTTCTTGTTGTTATTGATGTCGATATAAAATCCTGTATATCCTTGGAATAAACTGCTCTTTGTAACATCATGGAATTTTTGGAGATATAATCTGTAATCAAGTTACTTGCTTTTTGCGCAGTCCAATAATTGATCGATGACTTTCCAACAAGCATCACGTTTAATAACAGCAAGCCTATAATTGCCATTATGAAAACGTAGTTGACACTGATCAATTTGATAGCAAACTTTATAGATTGAACAAAACAAACAACTAACCAGTTGATAAAGGCTCTTGATGTGTACTTTACCTTTCTAAATAATAACTGCACACAATAAAGGAACCCAATTTTCATCAAAGGAATTGGCTCAACCTCTTCATCCTTAGTTGTATGACTTAATTTGCCGTATAAGTAAATTGCTTTAACAATCATACCATGATGTCCTACTGCTTTCACTGCATCTTTTAAATTCTGATGAATCCTATAGAACCGATCGACATTAATCCTACGAATGATTAGCCTAATCAATGGATTCAAAAGTGAATGCCGCTGAAAACGTACTTGAGCATAATAAAAGACTTTGGTCCTCTTTCCTGAAATTGCAACAATTACAAACCTTTGAATAATCTTGAAAGGAGAACCAACAAAAAATTGCACATCTGAAATGCCATGTGTAAACGTATAATACGAATTGTCATCCATTATTTCAATTTCTTGCTCAAAGTGTAGCTGCTTTTTTTCACCCGTATAAAGAATTGGAATGTTAGCTTGTCTATATAAATGACCAGTGAGTTCATTATTTCGCCAAGGCTTTCTCACATAGAAACCAAGTTTGGTTATAGCACTTCTATCTTTGAATACGGCCGAGTCATCACCAAGGAAGGCATGGAAGACAGCTTTTGGTGGTATGTTATATACTTTTTCACTTAAAAGATCATATTCTTGAGTGAACTCGACTCTACGAGCTGTTCCAACAGTGTTCGAGTTAGGAACAATGGAAGATACATCTGTATTAAAAGCGAATTTATTATTAATCAATCTCTTGCTTGATAACTGATTGTTTAAATCGTTGATCTTTTTGAGTAATTTTTGGTCCCTTTCCTCCGTTTCCACTTCATCCTCAATCTTGCTGAAAGCAGAAAAGACTTCCTGCAAGCTACTAGGATTATCGCGAGCATTGCACTCAATTAAATATGTCAATTTTCTTTTAACCAATTTACCATCTGTGGAGAACAATTTCAATTTAATTACACCATCAACATCGTAGATTTTTAGGATGTAGTAATTTTTTTGAATATTGCAATCTATTGATACCAATCTCCTAACAAATTCCTTGTTTAAAGCTACAAACCCGAGCGCTTGGTTATAGAAATATGCATGTGCCATCGTTACAAAACATCTGCCAGAGAGTTCTTGTCTGGAGTTTGGTGTCCATATACAACTAAATGACATCACACAATATTCTCCCGGTTGAAGGATTTTCTCAAACAAGGCACGCATTTGGATGTCTAAATTAATGAGATTCTTGGGATAAAAATCAGGATACGAAACGTCTTTACCTAAATGTTTATCTTGAAACTGGACCATTTCCTGATCAAGCACAGCTCGTTTCGCAAACACAGGTTGCTTCTTTTCCGAGTCATACAAATAATAAAGCCCCCAGTTTACAGACCCCCAAATATTTGCAGTAAGTGCCGTGGGGAGCACAGTGGGAGCTATACAGCTATAAGCAATCATGGCGGATTTTGTTGTGTCTGTCATTATGGGTGGATGGAGCCTGGGAATTTGATAATACATGTGTCGCTCATGAAACTTTTCATATTTTTCAATGTATCTAGATAGTGAGCTAGAAGAGATTGTTTGCCCAACCGAGTTAATTATTTTCAAATTCGAAAGTTCACGATCCATTGTAGTATCTACAGTTGACGCAAACTCCGATAATATTGGTGGGAATCTGTTAGATGCAACTCGAAACAAATTGTCATCGGGGTCCGTTGCCGTAACTCTTTCTCTTTCATTCTCAAATACTTTCAACCAAGATTTAAGTTCTATCAATGACTCTGCTTGTAAAGTTATGGTCAACTCACTTGTCTTAATCTCAAAACAGAATCTTCGATCTTCATTAGAAGAATATTTCACGTTACATAACAAAATCCCAATCTTGTCACTTTCTTGAACAAATGTCTCAGAAGGACTCAACAATAACATCCCAAACACCCCATCTTTAATAAAGCACCATCTGGGCACCCACTTTGGCTTTGACGATTTTTCAACCCATGTTTTCATAAATAAATATCCGTGTTTTTCAATACCGGATTCATCAATCTCACTCAAGAATCTATAGTTTATGTTGCTCGATACATAATCCTGAGGATCCAATGAAGGTTGAAACTGTAAATTAGCTCCTTCTTCTACTTGTTTCCGTGCCAGTAACATGTCATTATTTAAAGTTTTGGTTGCCTCCGAGTATGAGTCACACCATGCTTGCACCAGCTGAATTTTTACATATTGCTCTTCTAATTCATCGGAACAACCATCTCCATTGATCTTGTCACGTATTCTTTCCCAGAATGTGCTATTTAATGCAACGAGAAGCTTATCCAACTTGCTAGCAATGTTTTGCAATTCAACGACCAAATCAAGACTCACTTGTACATACTCCTTCCGTACTTGTTGTAGTTGTTGAGCATCTTCAACTACCATCGTAGCATCTTTCGATTTGGATGTACTGACAAAGATACTTAGGTACTTGTCGTATTTTCTTTGACATGATTCATATTTTTTTCTCAAATCTCTATACCTAGCAACCTGAGTGCTCCTGAATTCACTCATGTGGTTTAAAATTTGAGGATTTACTCTTAAAACAGATAAGCTTTGGTTCCAAAGTATTTTCAAACCATCCATAGTTATATGTAAAGCTTGCACTGTGTACTCTTGGTCGATCATTCCATCCTGTAAGAAACCGGGCGCAAGATGTTCCAAGAATGAGTTGCAAAATGTATCCATTTCCTTAACGTATCTAGGGATCTTCTTGATAGACGAGCTCAACGCCAAAAGCCATTGCTCAATATTGTTTACTTGACAGTCCATATGATTTACAGTCGCTCGAAAACTGGGGCTGTCTAGTGCGGCTTCCTTAAATGTCACGGATATCAATTTGAATTGACCAACTGACCGTCTATTTTGCTGTGATTTTACCCGTTGGGTTTGCACGTCTTGCGACTTTATTCGCGTTTGCGCTTCATTGAGCTGCTGCCGCTGCAGCAGTTCTAACATTACCAGCAATTCTTGTGTCCCTGTACTCGATGTAAAAGAATTTTCCATAGCGTCTGGTAAATTACCACTCGTACGAGAGCTCACGCCAATTCGACCATTTTCTCGCATCTTGGAGGCGTCAAAAGTTTTCCCACAAGCTTCAGATTGCAGCGACATACCTTTTAAATACGCAGCTTCCCAAGTCCTTCTTCTCAGCTTCCTACTTCAAGGCTCTTTCCTCAAAATTGAAAAGTTTAAACCCCGGTTGTCTTCTTTACAAAGTTGCGTTCAAAGCCAAGTTTTCGCAAAAGCAATAGTTTTTCAACCAGCCGCATTAGTTCCCTGTTTCAGACAAGGCTCGTATATGTTCATTTATTTCGCAGCCAAAGGAAGAAAAGAAGAAAGAGACAGGAGAAGTAGTTGAAAAGCCCAATTACATGGTAAAGATATGATACAATTTTACGTGAATACACACATTATCTCAAATTTCAAGTTCTAAATTGGTTCAAGAACCAAGAATTGTACACTCCAGATATACGATAAAGAAGAATTAAAGTTTTGGTCATATTAAAAAAAGTGCAAACTGGTACCGACACTATCGAGCTGAGCGAGATAGTGGAGCACACTGACTGCTAAATTGACTTATTGTTGGCTGTCATAGCTTTGAGCTTCATAGGTTTGGGCTTTATAGCTTTGTGCTTTATAGCTTTGGGCTTGTAAATCAAACCACATCACTTTTTAGGTACATCACTTTTTAGGCTTGTACATCACTGGCGAATTGATTGGAAAACGATGGACGCCATTAGTTGGTTTACTGGTTTTTCCATGAATTTTCTTTACATCCTTTGATGGGTCGTAACCTATTATTGGACAAAATGTAAGTTCCCTTGGCTTTGCAGGAACCGAGGCCATGTTATGCTGCAGATGCACAGTGTTATCCTGTGAATGCATATGCGTATGGGCATGTACTTGTTGCTGTTGCTGCTGTTGTTGTTGCTGTTGTTGCTGCTGTTGCTGTTGTTGTTGTTGTTGTTGCTCTTGTAAGGGAGCAAAATGAGGGTTTTGTATTTGAACAAAGGAAACCTGGGCATTTTGAAGAGAAAATTGAGGCTGAAGATTGTGTTGCGATGCAAGTAGCGGTTGAGTATATTGTATATACTGTTCGTTAATAGGTCGATAACTAGGCGGTAATGGGCCGCTGACGAATGGCTGTACAGATGGAGCCCGTTCCGGATAGCACGTTGGAAAATATTGCGATTGAATTGGGAAATTTTGCTGTTGCTGTTGCTGCAAAATAGTTGGGAGGTTTTGCATTTGCATCTGCATTTTTACTTCAAGTTGCTTTTGAGTCATAACAAAATGCTGCTGCTGTGCAATTAAATGTGTTGTGAGGTCCAAATTTGCAACTGACGAATTGGAGAGACGCACATCACTTGGTGGTTGTAGTTGTTGTAGTTGTTGTGGCTCTGGTTGTTGTTGTTGTTGTGGCTCTGGTTGTTGTTGTTGTTGTTGTTGTTGTTGTTGTTGTTGTGGTTGTTGTGTGAGAACATCATTCTGCATTTGTTGTGGCCCCAGTCCGCTCAACAGTGCAAAATTTAAAGATTTGAATTTTTGAAAGTCGTCCAAACTCATTGAATCTGGGTAGTTTGATAATTCTGAAATGCCAACGGGAGCAGTCATTGGACCCGCAGGAATGCCCATGTTAAAATTAGCGCGACTAATATCGATTCTAAGCCTTTTACCACCACCTTCGAAATTATGCACGGAGACATCATCATTCAGTGAGGCTGGAGACTTATACGGAGAGGATTCTGCCACCACAGTCTCGTTGTCATCTTTGTTCATCGAGTTGTTCCTTTTTAACATGCGTTTATTCATTGTTACAGTTGTTATTCCATGTGTCCCCATTACATCAAACTTGTGAATCAAATAGGCGTGAATATGCGATTCTTTCAAATCTAAAGTGGTGTTACCAGCTTCACTGTTGTTGTAAATAATTTGTATAATTTTGAGGTTATCCTGGGGGGTAATAGCAGAACCATTTAAAAGATAGTTGAAGAACCCAGCAAAGAATGATTTGATGAATGGGATTTGCAAGTGATAAGAGTTTGAATCCCCTTTTTTGGAGTATCCATTAATGAGATCCACAAGGCTGAATAATTTTTCGTCGTTCTTGTAAACTACAATTGAGCTACACCAATTGAGCATCGGACGAGAATGATTTTCCTCGCAACAAACATCAATTGCCATAATCGACTCAAATTGTCCCTGAGAAAAATTGAATCTCTGTGCCGGCATAGCTGGGGAAATTGGAGACATTGGTGTTGAAGTGATTATTTGATTGCTACGCAAGTTTAAATCATGATGAAGTGTCCAAAAGGGAATGTCATTTTCGATAACAAAGTCGTCGAGTACTGGACTGTCATGTTTTTCTAGATAACTATTTCTTTTTTCAATATCCTTGTTTGGCTTAAACTCGGTGAAAATAGTTACGTTACCTTGTGTTTCGTACAGTATTTTGAACTTGGACAATTCTAGCCTGTAAGTAACACGTTCTTCAAAGATGTCCTCCAATGGCGGCGAGGACAATAAGACATCCAACTCTTCATCAATTAGGGCATTTCGACGTTGAGATTCAGTAGCTGTTATATAGAAGTTGCTCTCCACCAGTGGTGTAAGTATGGCGGTGGTGGGGGTATCACCAGCTTCACTCAACGATCTCGCGCTCTTTAGTGTTTTGCCGTCCTTTATCAATTTCCCTGTTTTACTTAATCGAAAAATACGAGACGATATTTGTTTTGCTGATCTAAGTATTCCTGTTTTGTTAAATATCATTCTTGATATTACCTTGTTTTGTGACGTTTTCTTCAATACTGAGGCTTGATCGGAATCCATATCGTCTCTAAATTTTTTGTATTTATAGAGTGCCTTTATCAACACTTCGTCCAATTCCTGGTTCCACACTTTATCTTCATTGGCCATTGAAGAGGAAGCAGAATCAGAAATTGCAATACTTGGTTCTCTAAAAGTAACAGGCGAATCCATACTCTTGCTAATTTTTGACGCAACAGCATTATTTGGTGTGTCAGTTATACTAGAGAATTTCCTTTTGTTGTTTTTGTTGTTGCTGTTGCTGTTGTTGCTGTTGCTAGGAGCTTCATCACAAGGCTCTCCAGAATGGACGAGTTTTGGCGAAATTTCTGCTGCAGTAGCAAGCTTCTGGGGAGACTTTTTTATTTTTGAGTTCAATGAGAAGAGCTTATTGGGGGTCAAAAACTCGTCAAATTTTTCTTTCTTCACATTAAGTTGAATTTTCTCCTTATCATTGTCACAAATAGACGTCAAATTGGTTTCATTTTGCAGGGTGGTGTTGTTCAAGGATGACCAAACATCTTCTTCTTCTTCATCATCATCATCATTATTTTCATCTTTGTTTGCCTCGTGACTGTTTTTATTTTCACTAGTTTCAATAGTATCGTCACTGTGGCTGTTATTACTCGACTTTGACTTTGAAGACGCGCTGGTTAGGGACTCAAAAAACTGATTATGATCTCTAGATGGCGCAAGTGACGTTGACAATTTTGTAGTGCTAGCTTTTTGATTTGAGGGTAACTGAAGAAACCTTCTCGGTGAAAAAGTAGAAGGTGAATTGAAATTGAAAGCAGGCGAAAAGCTGAGACCAAAGGAAAACGAGGGAGTAGCAAGCCTATTCACACTATGGTTAGCATTATTGATATTGTAACTTCGACCTCGAGGCGTCTCTGGAGGTACGTTCAATGAAGGAAAGTCCGACATGAAAAATAGACTCCTATATGGATTGGAAAATAAACTTTCTAAATAGAAACAAAAAGTTGGGATTTGGATGCAAATAATATCAAGGAATGCACCATTAAATATCAAGACCCCTTTATCAAAATGCCTTCAGGATATGGTATTGAAATTGGTCAAGATGATAAAGAAATGGGTACTTTTTAAAACCTCGTTAATATTAATCCGATCCTATTAACCCTATCATTGGAATATCAATCTGGTAATTACACAAAACACGACTTGTGTTGAATTTTTCAATTTCGCGTTTATAATGAAAAATGCCAAAAACAAAAAGAACAATAAGGTTAGAGATGGGAGTATAAGAAGTTGTTACCCCTTTGTAGTGTAGAACCTATACGCTTCTTGGAAACATCGGCTCTTTTTGTAAAAAGATGAGAGCACCTAGCACATATGACTTGAAAAAAAAAATTTGTTAGTACAGTAGATATGCCTTGAATAAATTGTTAGTACACCATATATGACTTGTAAAAATTATCAGTACAGTACATATGACTCTACTGATAATTTTTTTGTTGGTCAAAAAGATAGTTTATATGTATTTGTTACCATATTGCAAAAGAAAAAGAAGGAAAAACCTACATCATCTACAAATTGCCCTCTCAATTTCCTCAACTAAAGCATGACATAAACCTGGGTGCTTTTGCTCACAATCATAGATCATATCAATCAAATTCTCCACCCCCTTTTTAGTTTCGTTATCTCTCCCTCTTCGAAGAACTTTTTCTAGACAATGAAATAGTATTGTACTCTTGTTA
This sequence comes from Lodderomyces oxycetoniae, assembly GCF_023343755.2. Classification (NCBI taxonomy): domain Eukaryota; kingdom Fungi; phylum Ascomycota; class Pichiomycetes; order Serinales; family Debaryomycetaceae; genus Lodderomyces; species Lodderomyces oxycetoniae. The sequence goes on along the minus strand of NW_026055460.1, from coordinate 115,677 downwards.
TCGGTTTTGACTACCGCATGAAGGTCAATCAACTCTAATGGTGTTCTTTTGCCCATTTCGGAATTGGGAATGTTGTTGATCGTTTTGTGATTTAATTCTCTATTCTCTTTATTACCACCACCTTCATCTGTTTCAAGCAGCTCGGAAATGGGGGATATATCGCCGCTCTCACATCTTTGCTTGCCCATCGTTGGAGTGAATTCCCACTCTATTGGATACACACTGCTAGGATAAGCTGCAGATTTCTCCGAAGTATCCTTAACGCTATCGATCTCGTCACAGTTCAATTTGCGCCTGGGCTTGGAGTAGACTTTAGTGTTGAAGTAAGCATTCTTGCTAGCAATCAACTCCACCAATTCTGCTTGTACATCAGGATGAGTCTGTTTGGTAATGAAATAGTGACGCAATAAAGTAGAGCAAGATGGTCTCTTGTCCGCCTCCATTATCAAGCAATATTTAACAAAATCCTTGATATTCTCGCTATATTGGGAACCCTTTAAAATCGGCGGTTTCTTCTTGGGAATTTCAAACAAAATCTTTAATGGGTCATGCTCTGCTAGTGGAGGTGCTCCATTGATTAGCTCGATTGTCGTAATCCCCATGGACCAGATATCAGCTTTGTAATCGTAGCCTTCGTTTTTTTTCACTCTCCCATAAGATGCACCTCTAGTTATAACTTCTGGTGCCATCCAAAATGGAGTGCCAACAAATGTGTGTTTCTTCCTCTTGGTCATTGTTAGCTCAGTGCTAACCCCAAAATCGGCTAATTTAATAATTCCATTCTCGGTCAACAAGATATTTGCAGCCTTGACATCACGATGCACAGTTTGCTGCCCATGCAAATAACTTAATCCTTGTAATACACCTTTAATAATGTAGCTCACTATATGATCTTTTAATTTCTTATGATATTTCAATAAATCAGAACAGGAACCCCCGCCGCAATAGTCCATTACAATAAACATGTTGTAATTTTGTGCAAAACTCTCAATATACCGAATTATATTAACGTGTCTCAATTTTGACAAAAACTGGATTTCATTGATAATCTGTTGTATATCATCTGATGAGTCATCTAAATTCGTCACTTTGATAGCCACTAATTGTTTCGATTTGGATGTCAAGTCACTAGCCTTATATACGTCTCCAAAATTTCCCCGTCCAATGCACTTTAAATTACCATACTTAAAAGGTGATTGAGGAGACGGAATTTGATCTTGAGCTTTATTTGCTCCTCGATCATTCAAAATCTTGGAAAGTTGTCTCGGCTCTTTCACCATACCTCAAAACAAGAGAAGGCTTGTTTTGCAAAACTAAAGAAAGAAATTAAGTTATGTAAATAAAAGAGTCCCATTCTATGTTTTTTTTTTGGTTCCTTTTAATAGCCCATTTTTTCACATATCACCATACCTCCTCAACCACAAAGAAGAAAAGCAAAAAAAAAATAAATATTTCGCAGCCATTTTTTTTTTTTTTTTTTTTTGCAACAATGAAAAAATGATTGTACCAAAAAAGGTAACGAAAATTGCAACCTTCTATTTTTTTACTTAGTCTTCTTCTTTTTTTTTTTTATTTTTTTTTTATTACTCTACCTTACTTTACTTTACTTTGTTAAGAGTTTCGTTTTCCAGTATTCCACGGCTTCTTTTGATAGGACCAATTTCCGATCTTCTTTTCCCACGTTTGCAATGTCTCCAACATTTTGACACTCATTCAAAATAAGTAGTTCCGATATGACAAAATATTTTCTATTCTTTGAATCGTTTCCTTCAAGTTCAACCTCAATGTACTTTCTCAAAGAGTATTCAAATAGGCTGATAACTTCGGTTTCGTTGCTATTTGGAAGACTTACTTGTATGTCGATCCCCACATCAGCGCCACTCAAAATGTATTTAAGAACATCGCTAATATTGATCTTTTGTATAGCTTTGACCAATTCACTTTCAACACCAGGCACAGGCGATACGTATTTTTTAGCACAATATTTGTCCTTGATATATGCCAACCTTACTTCATTGCTCACATTAGGATGAATCTTTTCCGTTCTTGGCATCGTTGCTTCTAAGCACGCATTCACTTCACGATTGTTCACATACCGCAAAAGCAATTCCATTTCATTTTCAAATTTGTCCAACTTCAACGACCTTATTTTCGTAATGTGAGAACCCATACTTCTGTGACAAGATGCACAATTGATGCACAAACACGTTAATGAGTTGATAGCTATCCATTCCACCAGCTCCATCAGACTACAGTCAACACATATGTTGTTATCACTATTGGGAATCGTACGCACCAAATTCAAGTAGTCCTTCTCCACCGGTATTTTGGATGTTATAGACACAGGAGAAATGGCTCTATCACTAGATTGCCCTGGAATGAAAGGCCTGTTTCCAAAGTCGGTAATTATTCTTCCCGGGTGTTTCTTGGCTGGTTTGCTGGTAGTGGTGGCTTGACCAAAACTGTGTTGCAATCTTTCTGTATTAACCAATTGACCGGCATTGTACAATGCCTTAACCCATTTTTTCCTGTCATCACTGCCAAAAGCTTGAAAAACGTGCTTATGTCCGTCAGATGTCAATATCTCAAAACAATGCTGTCTCTTCTCATGTGAGAGAGCCTTGACACTGGATAAAGCTATTTCAATTGGTTTATTTATGGGCGTTTTACCTTTCCTCCAATCGGCATACTCAATAAGCTGTCCTTTTTTCAACACCACCCATTCCTTATGCCAACCTTGCTTCTTTTGCCCGCCAAGAGTAAATAGAATACCGGAAATTTCGGAAGTATCACCCTGGAAGGAATTGATGTGATCGTTCGGGGGTTTGCTATCAGAGAATATGAGGTCAAAATTCTCCCTTGTGATTATAAACTCATCGGTCGTACCCTCATTCAAAATAGGGCTCATTGGTTGATTACCTGGTTGTTGTTGTTGCTGCTGCTGCTGCTGTCCACCTACTTGTCTCACATGATTTAACCGATTGTAACGGATTAAGTTAGTTAGTTCATCATTGGTTTGACATGCTTCAATCATTTGTCGAAATTGGTACTTTTCACTATTAAATTTGGTCAAAACGTGCAAGTAAATTTGATAGTTATCATCTATTAGAACATGATTCAGATTCTTGTTGAGGAACCTCTTTGTATCCAAGAGCCTTGGGTTTTCTTTAGTATACCCTAAATTAATGAATTTGAATAGTTTTTCGCATAGCTCATTGACGTATTGGCTATTGGTTATTTTACTCAATTGGTTCAAGTAATCAAACTTTGACAATTCGAAAACTTTCCGTTTAGCAAGAAGTTTGGACTCGGGTCGCTCTTTATCGTTTGAAAGGTACTTGTTCATCCATGAATAATACTCCTTAGAATCTCCTTCAAATTGCTTTTTCATTTGCAATAGCACTGATTGGTTTGAATTATCAACTTGGTGTGGTAGGATGCTGTTGAGGATTTTGGTCAAGAATTTGTGGTCACAAACGTTATCCAAAAAAAAGTTGATATTCTTTTCAAAAGAATCAAACAATGCGATAAAAGACTTGTGAAATGCTTTTTTGAAACCAAACTCCTGTAAAAGATTTCTAGATTCTAGGTCCATCAATTGGTTTATTCCTTCTAGAATCCTTGCTTTCGCAGTGGATATTCGCCGAACGTTGGATTCCAAAATCTTAAAGTCATCTATTAGTGCCATGTATACCTTGTTTGCAATGGGAATGGCATTTTCCAAGTTTGTCAAAGCTTTCCTAAATTGAGGTCCGTCTTCAATATTGAATTGAAACTCTTTTCTAAAATCTCCCAAACTGAAGCATTTCGTCACTTCATCCACACTTTCGTGACAAGTGTGGTGGTGGTGCACACGGGTTTGATGACTTTGCAATTTAGTATTTTCAATTTCAAGCTTATCGATCCAAACACTTAGATGAAAGAAATATGTATATTGATTGGTTTGCAGATTGTGTTCCCACAAGGAGACCACCACTCTGGTATCATTTAGCACGCTTGTATCAAACGAGTCGTTGATTATTAGTTTTTGAAACTCACTCTCCTGCTCTTCAATTGGCAAGTTCTTATACTCTATTTTGGAGATATTTGCTTTTGCTTCAGTGGCTTGAGTAATATACAGGTCCTTAGACTTTAATAAATCATCGATATTTTTCGATTTGACAATCAACAATGAACGCTTATCGAATTTGCCCAACGGTTTGATCGACACATGCAACTTTATTTTGTCAAAACTAGCGCCAACTTTTGTCAATAAGGGGTACTCGTTTTTCTCTTGTTCACATTGATTTTCAATATATGAAAATGGTTCATTTATACTTTTTTGAACATTATCTGTTTTCACCCTAGAACAAGAATAAGCAAACCGGTCCTCGGCGCCCAAAATGAAAACCGTCCTCTCTGTATCCTGTTTGTTTGTTAAAACAAACTTGTTTAATCGCACTTGAGACTCTATGGACTCCTTGTAAGGAAACGAAATTCTCGATAACTTTTGCATTTTTCGTACCTTATTCAACTTGTTTCATATATTGGTTTAGTAGATTGCAATTTTTTTTTCTGTTGGGCTCGCGACATCGACACTATCGACACTATCGAGCGAAGCGAGATAGTGGAGCAGCGTTGACTACGCCGACAGTGGTTCACAGTACGACACTATCGACACTATCGACACTATCGAGCGAAGCGAGATAGTGGAGCAGCGTTAAGAGTTCTAATAGTAAAGAGTTTTCATAGTAAAAAAAACGTCTCATAATAAAGAGTTCTCATAGTAAAAACGTCTCATAGTAAAGAGTTCTCATAGTAAAGTTCTCATAGTAAAGTTCTCATAGTAAAGAGCTCTCATAGTAAAAAAAACGTCTTCTAGTAAAGAGCTCTCATAGTAAAATTTTCATAGTAAAACGTCTTATAGTAAAGATTTCGCATAAACGCTTTCGCATGGTAAATATTTTTCATAGTAAAGATTTCATAGTAAAGATTTCGCATAGTAAACTTTTTTCATAGTAAACCTATTTCATAGTTTTTTCATAGTAAAGATTTTAACATAACAAGGACAACAGAGTTTTTTATTCCTCGTATAACATCATTCAACAACTTTATTGTTGTTGGGGACTCAACACGCAAAGCAAAACGATTTTTTTTTAGTTGTACATGAGCAATTTGCATTTTCAACATGTCAAGTTTTTAGTCTTTCTTATACCTCGCTATTTGGTTCTTTTGTTATTTTTGTTGCTTCTTTGACTCCATCTCGGCATCGGCTTCGGAAGGGAACATCTTCTGTCCGACTACTCTTTATTTTTTTTTGTCTTACTTTTAATCTTTTTTTTTGTTGGTAAGAATAAGTTTTGCATTACTCCCCCACCCCCCCCCCATTGTAGACGAGATCAAATATTAAGATTGTAGTATATAAAAGACAAAGCCTTTCTCAAATAAGTAGCTTTTTTCAAAACCCCACCTGGAAAAGATATCAGCTTAGTTGCTTGTAAAAGATATCAGCTTAGTTGCTTGTAAAAGATATCAGCTTAGTTGCTTGTAAAAGATATCAGCTTAGTTGCTTGTAAAAGATATCAGCTTAGTTGCTTGTAAAAGATATCAGCTTAGTTGCTTGTAAAGATGTCAGCTTTTTTTCCAACGGTTATTTTGGATCCTTTTGAAAAATATCGGCCTTTCCCAAAAGTAGCCTCGAACCTATTTGTGGCTCACTGGCACGAAATCGCGGCATCATTTGTCTTTTATCTAACAGTTCAGCAACTTTGCAAACCTGTGTTTTCGTCTATTTTGGGACATCGCTATACGAATTTGCCGAAAAAGGTTCAAATCAACTTTGATGTTCACGTTACTTCGATGGTTCAATGCTATATATCAATAGCTTTGCTTTTGGTGCATCTTAATAATCCGCATTGGCAAAATAGAAAAAACGACCCTATTGGCTCGTTGTTGGGCTCAACTCCTTTTGGTTCAATGACGTGTGCCGTGACTACGGGTTACTTTGTATGGGACTTTTTCGTATGCGTTAAGCATTTCCATTTGTTTGGTATTGGGTTTTTATTTCACGCAGTTGCTGCTATGTTTGCGTTTACTTGTGGCTTTATTCCGTACTGCCAACCATGGGCCGGAGCGTTTTTGACTTTTGAGTTGAGTACGCCATTTGTCAACATCAATTGGTTTGCTTCTCATTTACCAGCAGGGACATTTAGTGAGAAATATATAGTCATCAATGGATTATTATTGATGTTTGTATTTTTTGCTGCTCGAATTGTGTGGGGATTTTATGCCGTTAGTCAGATGGCTGTTGATATGTTAGCCTCATTGGACCGTGTAAATAAGCTCATTCCACTCACGATATTGTCGATGAATCTTTTTTTGAATATGTTGAATTTATTTTGGTTTTATAAGATGGTGAGAATAGCGATGAAAAAGGCCTCTGGAGGCAAATCTACGAGACAAGCTGCAAAGGAGGCGGAAAAAATAGAATAAGCAACAGCAACACTATCGAGCAAAGCGAGATAGTGTAACATTGGCTAGCGACAGCAACACTCTCGTGCATAGCGAGATAGTGTAACATTGGCTAGCGACAGCAACACTCTCGTGCATAGCGAGATAATGAAACATTGGCTAGCGACAGAGACACTATCGTGCATAGCGAGATAATGAAACATTGGCTAGCGACAGCAACACTCTCGTGCATAGCGAGATAATGAAACATTGGCTAGCGACAGCAACACTCTCGTGCATAGCGAGATAATGAAACATTGGCTAGCGACAGAGACACTATCGTGCATAGCGAGATAACGAAACATTGGCTAGCGACAGCAACACTCTCGTGCATAGCGAGATAATGAAACATTGGCTAGCGACAGAGACACTATCGTGCATAGCGAGATAACGAAACATTGGCTAGCGACAGCGACACTATCGTGCATAGCGAGATAGTGGAACATTGGCTAGCGACAGCGACACTATCGTGCATAGCGAGATAGTGGAACATTGACTAGTGCAACATGGACTGGCGACAGCTAGTAATAACTGGATAAATTCGTTTATCAGAATGGATAAATTGATTTATTAGAATGGATAAATTGGTTTATTAGAATGGTCATATTCAGCTGGCTGCAATTTGGAAGATACTAGAGAAACATTATATAGGAGCATTATACAGAACATTATTTAGGAACAAATGACAAGCTTTTCTTTTATATATTCCCTAGTGTAACCTGTTATCCTATTATTCCTACTAGTGGTGTGTTATCCTATTATTCCTATTAGTGGTGTGTTATCCTATTATTCCTATTAGTGGTGTGTTATCCTATTATTCCTATTAGTGGTGTGTTATCCTATTATTCCTATTAGTGGTGTGTTATCCTATTATTCCTATTAGTGGTGTGTTATCCTATTATTCCTATTGTTGTGTTATCCTACTACTAGTAATATGATTTACTCAGTTGGCTACAATTCGGAATACTAGAGAAGCATTAGCATTATATAGGAACAAATGACAAGCTTCTTTTATATAAGAAAAGAAAAATATATTCTAGTGTAGTTAGTGTAGTCTGTTTTACTATTCCTATTATTAGTGTTATATCCAGTTGTCGTTTTATCTATTAGCTACCGCTACCTATTATATGTCGCGCAGGAGACATTGAGACGGAACAAGGTACAATGTATTGCTCCACTATCTCGCTCTGCTCCATAGTGTAGTATCGATAGTATCGCTGCGTGACACACAAGACAAAAAAGAAAATTGAGACTATAAAGAAACTTGATTACTTGAAGGTTACCTATTGAGTTCTTTTAAAGGTTTTTTAATTAACAACTAAAACTCGTGTACTGTGTACTGTAGACTGTGTGACTGATTAATTTTTATCGCTTCTTTGATCACTCACGTTGATATATACGCTGACACTGTTACACAAACTCTGAAACCACTATTGAGCACTATTGTAAGCATTACTAAATCAAACACTACTTTAACACTATTAAGCTAACAAACTCATAAGGCCCCATCAGAGAGAGCCTACGCATAAAAATTAATTTTTTTCTTTTGGCTCCTTTTTTTTTTTTATTGACAACGGCAATTTCACTCTCAGTTTTCTATTTCCATAAAGAAGGATTTATTTATTATTGTTTTGCCCTACGCCCCCCCCCCACCCCCATTAAATAGGCTTAATTTATCATGAATAACGAGTACGACTATTTGTTCAAGTTATTATTAATCGGAGATTCAGGTGTTGGGAAATCGTGTTTGTTATTGAGATTTGCTGACGACACATATACACCTGACTATATCTCAACAATCGGAGTCGATTTCAAAATCAGAACTATAGAGTTAGATGGCAAGACAATCAAATTACAGATCTGGGATACTGCAGGTCAAGAGCGTTTTAGAACAATCACTTCTTCATATTACCGTGGTGCACATGGTATCATTATTGTATACGATGTTACCGATCAAGAAAGTTTCAATAATGTGAAACAGTGGTTACAGGAAATCGATCGTTATGCTACTGGCGGTGTAATGAAACTATTGGTTGGAAACAAGGCTGATTTGGCTGATAAGAAGATTGTTGAGTATACCGCAGCAAAGGAATTTGCCGATGCATTAGACATTCCCTTTTTAGAAACGTCGGCATTGAGTTCTACAAACGTTGAGCAAGCTTTCTATACAATGGCAAGACAGATTAAAGCACAAATGACAAATAATGCAAATGTGGGCAATGCTGGCGGAAACAAGGGCAAGAGTAATGTCAATTTAAGAGGAGAATCGTTGACCTCAAACCAGTCTAGTTCATGTTGTTAAGAAGAAAAAAAAATAGGAAAAGGAGTGTGCCATTGGAAGAATAGAAAGAAAGTACATCTGTGAAAGAGAAGGAAGAGGAAAAGCAATGTACATCTGTGAAAGAGAAGGAAGAGGAAAAAGACGCCTTCTTTGCTATAAGTTCAATATTTTTTTATTTCCATTTTTTTTATAGTTAATGATTTAATAGTAAGGAAAGAAAAGATAAAGAAAACAAAACCAAACCTACCCTTTGTGTATGTTGTTGTTGGGGACCGTTTTAGAGAGGGTGTCTCAATAACGTCACTAATCAATGTGCTCCACTATCGAGCAAAGCGAGACTATCGGAGTCAATGCTGCTGCACTGTCTCGCTCTGCTCGATAGCGTCGCGTATTTGATTAGCGGACCACGTAGATATAATACTGGACATAAAGAGCGCCCTCATCGTCCCTAGCAAATCTTCCCCTGCCAAAAAGATTTTCTTTCAAGACCCATTTATATTCTTCTTCCACCTTATCGTCAAAAGTGAAAGTTGGGTTGCAAGTGACATAACTTTCTTCAATAGAAGCTTCCTTTGTACGTTTGCTCATGACACCAACAGAAGCTTCGTCCAATTGCACTTTTCCTCCGTAATAAATAAAAACTCCCGAACCATTAGGTGTTTTACCATACAACTTGCAATCCAAGTTTGCTGCTCCAATAGAATCCTTAACGTTCAAATCATCAGTGCCGTAAATTTGATTGATATCTAATTTATAACCAAATTTATTCTCAACTGCTTTGATTTCTCCATTCACAACAGTAGCCAAGTTCAAAGTCTTGTCTATCTGAGAATTTGTGAAAATACGCACGGGGTCTGGACTCAACTGGAGATTAAAAGTGAGAACAGGGATCAATTGAGGTGGCTGAGGAACAGCTGGAAGTGGTAATTTTAACACGGACATTTCTTTGAATAAGGGAAAAAGGCAATTGCAAGTATAAAGAGCAAAGAAAACAGGTATAAAAAGCAAAGAAAACAGGTAAAATGGGGTAAAAGTTGGCTGATTTATATTTTTCGGACCTCTGTAGGCAAGGGTGAAAAATCGGTTATTTGTTGAGGAAAAATAGATGAACAAACAATAATAGATGGAAGAGGAATAACAGTGTATCAGAAACCACTCGAGCGACACTATCGAACAAAGCGAGATAGTGGAGCACAATGACTAGTCACGACACTCGAGCGACACTATCTCACTCTACCCGATTGCGTTGGTCAGTGTTGGTCAGTGTGCTCCACTATCTCGCTCTACTCGATTGCATCGATCAATGTGCTCCGCTATCTCACTCTACTCAATTGCATCGATCAGTGTGCTCCACTATCTCGCTCTGCTCGATAGTGTCAAATGGGTTCCCCCGTTGTGTGGAACCCCATTTGGTTCCACAAGCACACGAGTTTGCTTTATAGTGTCGTAACTAATCAATGTACTCCACTATCTCACTTTTCACGATAAAGTCGATGTAGTCAGTGCTACTCCACTATCTCGCTTCGCTCGATAGAGTCGATAGAGTCGATAGAGTTGATGTAGTCATACTGCTCCACTATCTCGCTTCGCTCGATAGTGTCGATAGAGTTGATAGAGTTGATAGAGTTGATGTAGTCAGTGCTACTCCACTATCTCGCTTCGCTCGATAGTGTCGATAGTGTCGCTAGTGTCGATAGTGTCGAAAAAACTGTGTGCACAATGATCAAATGAGATACTTTGAACTTGTATACATATACAAATTTTTTTTTCACAATTGCCACCATAGAGAGGTATATATTAGTTGGGACCACACGGGTTTGATTGCTGAAATGACGGAAACAAAGGATGTTGAAATGAAGGATGCCGAGAGTAGCGGCTCAGTAGATACTTTGGCCAATACTAGGAGTCTCGTTGAAGAAATTGAGCAGTCTTTTATATTATTGGACAAGGCTGCGAATTCTTTTGACAATAGATACGTCTCAAAGGTATTGCGGGACTTCACCCCCTTGAGGAAAAAATTAGTTTTGTATGAGCAAGCTTTGCCTACAGTTGTGAAAAACAGATACTTTGCTCTGAACCCGTCCAAGGACTATCTTCTTGGTCTTTTACAAGCAAAGCCATTAGATGATAAAGAGGCAATTAAAATAAAAAATGGCAGCGGAAATGACAAAAATAGCAGCAGTAGTAGTACCCCAGACATGGAGTTGTATATTAACTTATTGGTGCAAGTGAATCTTTTGGATACTGGCAAAGTTGAGCAATTGAATGAATTGAGCCCGCACTTGATTTTGTTGATGAAATCATTCAATAGACGTTCATTAGACTTTATCCAAGCAAAAGTTTGGTTCTACATTTGTCGGGCAAAAGAATTAGTTGGCGATTTAGATTCCATAAGAGCAGATTTGTTATATGGCTTGAGGACGGCTAGTTTGAGGCATGATACTGAGACAACTGCTTCGATAATCACTTTATTACTTAGGAACTACTTGTTGTCGCACAAGATACAGCAGGCATCAAATTTAGTTGAAAAGACGCAATTTCCGGAAAATGCAGCTAATGCATTAGTTGCTAGATACTACTACTATCTAGCTCGGATTAATGCTGTTCAATTGAACTACTCCACAGCTCATGAATACGTTATTACTGCAATAAGAAAAGCACCGCAAACCCAACTGGCCAATGGATTTATCCAAAGTGCAACGAAATTGAACGTTGTTATTGATTTGCTTATGGGAGAGATTCCTGAGCTTAAAGTGTTTAAGAATAAGACTGGCAATTTTGAACCTTACTTCAAAGTGACACAAGCAGTCAAGTTGGGTGACTTGCACTTGTTTGGAGACGTGTTGAAAAAATACGAGTCCTTGTTTAAGAAGGATGACAATTTTACATTGGTTTCAAGGTTGCGTCAAAATGTCATAAAAACAGGAGTCAAGATTATTTCCTTGTCCTATTCGAAAATCTCATTAAAAGATATTTGTATCAAATTGCATTTAGATTCGGAAGAGGCGACCGAGTACATAGTGTCGAAAGCTATTAGGGATGGTGTTATTGAAGCAACCATAAATCATCAAAAGGGCTACATGCAGTCCCGAGAGTTGTTGGATGTATATTCTACAAAGTTACCACAAGCCGAATTTGACAAGAGAATCAAGTTTTGTTTAAGTTTACACAACGATAGTGTGAAATCAATGAGATTTCCAAATGACAATGAAAACAAAAATATCAGTAAAGAAATTGAGCCTAGTGACGAGGTAGAGTTGTTGAAGGCAATTGAAGATGGTGACTTGGATGACTTTATGGATTAAGTAAATTAAAGTAAATAGAGAAAATTTATGTATTCTAAAGAAGAAAAATAAAAGCCAATTCGAATGAGAATACTATCGACACTATTGAGCGAAGCGAGATAGTGGTGCAAAACATTGTAGCAACACTAGTTGCTACAATGTTTTACACTGGCTAGTTACTGTTTGGCTACTACTGGCTAGCAGCGACACTATTTCGCTCTGCTCGATAGTGTCGCTCCCTAATGTAAAGAAAAATAGAGAGAGAGAGCTCCTCTTATCGGCGCTAAAGTAAAAAGAATAGACACTAGAAAAATAGTGAAAAAAAAAACAAAGGTTGAGTAAGTAAATCACAAGGTATATCAGTTGGCTGGCTCCACTACAGCCAAAGATCAGTTATAATGAGCAATGAACCACTCTATATAGACCTTGATTTTATTGAAGACAAGAAGAAAGACCCCTTTTTGCAGGACGAGTATGTAGAACACTTTTAATTTGCAGCTTTTCTCAAAGAAAAAGAAGAGAAAAGAGATGATATCTAACTCAAAAGAATAGAGATGATCTCGAATTGAAAGAATTGATACCGAGAATTCTAATTGAGCGTCAGTCCTTTTTAAACATTACTGAAAAAGCGCTTGAAAATGAAATTGGAAACTCAAAAGTCGCTCTTCTAGGTACAAACAATCAAGAAAGTAAGGGAGATGTTGATATTGATGTTGATGCTGATGTTGATGCTGATGTTGATGCTGATGTTGATGTTGATGCTAATGCTAATGCTAATGCTAATGAGGTGCTTGAAATTGAAGATTTCAAAGATGGGACAGTGGTTAAAAGTACACAGGAAATTTTCAATAGTCAAAAACTTGATCTATCCAAGAATGTTAGCAGTGCCCTTAATGAAACCTCGCTAGCCTTAGATTTTGTCTCGTTGTTATTATCGTCAGTGAAACCTAGCTTGGCCAAGAATACCATGTCGTCCCACCTCCAGAAGTTCGTTAAACCATCATCTTTGAATGCCGATAGATTGATCACTGAAGAAAGCGAGGCGGCAACAAAAGACAATGCAAAATGTGTCAAGGTAGGCCAAGGCTGGAAAACAGAAGCACTTGCCAAAATAACAAAATCATTTAGAGAATCTAGTGAAGATCTTAAGCAACAAGTGTCAAAGGAGCGTAGGTACTGGAACATGATAAATTTGGTGCTTTCCAATAATGAGGCTTTATTTCGAATGAGGGATCCCGTAAGCAATGCAAGGGCCATTGGGGTCAAGTATGGATACGGTGACTCTGGATCAGATTTTCAAGACAAGGGGCTAGCTTTGTTGCGTAAAAATACTCAAACAGGTGAGATCAAATTTGTGCCCTTGGCAACAGCGGGGAGTAAGGTTAGTACCAAACAATTCAAATATGTCAGGGTACGCATCTTGGCCAAGTTTGATGAGGATTACATGGTTATTGGTCAATCTAGATTCCAAAACACTTATGCAAACTCGCCTCATGGCATTATCAATGAAATTGAAAAGGCAAGGTTTTTCTTATTTGAGGATGACTTGTTTTACCAATTGAGTAGAGAAGCAAAAATATTGATCAGCTACAATGTGATTGCGACAGCTGAGAAAATCTCCATAGAAATAGACAATCAAGGATTAATCGAGATTGAGCACATTCGCTACGACGAAGTAAATGAGGAAGAACTGGACGACTATCGTCAGCCGTATCCATTACCAGAAGGTGCAGGTTCGTCCTCCTTTTCAAATAACAAAAAATGCCAATTAATTTTGACATACTTTAAGCTAATGCTTGTTTGTTTTTACCAGTATAATTTGAAATTAAAACAAAAAGTGCCCACAAGTTTGACCAAGTGGAAACAGAGCAATTCGCATCCACTTATACTACGTCCTTTTGTGGGTAACATGAGGCATGAATTATTTATTAACACAATGAGAAAAATTCTAAAAGAGCTTATTATTGACAAAAAGGATCTAGAAAGCAAATTTAAATTTTCCAAATATGTAAACTTGATGGAAAGATCAAACAATCCGTTTCAAAAAGCAATTGAAAAACCAAAGTCCGTATTTGACTTGAGTTTGCAAAACACAAGCTCCCATGTCCTCATTATCAAGATTGTAGTCACCACCAACGAGCTATTTGTCGATTTGATCCTCCACCTAACTGTATTAAGATATGATACTGTTGAGGACTACCAAACCAATGTCAACGGTGTCAATGTATTGCAAATCGAGTTCAACGACTTTGACGAGATCCGAAATTGCCTCGATTGGCAAATTCAAGACTTTATATAAAGAATGTGTCACTATGCCCAATGTGTCAATATGCAATTAGTCCTCAATTACTCTCACTTGCTCACCCTGGGCTTGTTTAATAGCATCGGCATTTTCTTCAACAAATTTTTTCATTCTGTAGTATTTCTCATCTCTCAAGTTATTATAGATGAGAAAATTGCACCAGATTTCAAACATGAGGTAAGTAATAGTCAAACTATTGCTTAAAAGACTTGTTGGGACAAAGTAGATGTATGCAGCCAATGCAAAGTAAACAAATAACCTAAACGGAACTAGGATTTCAAAATGCTTCCAATTCTCAGCCAAAAGCGGCACTAAATCACTTAATGCCGTTGTTGCAAAAAAGATTGAAACAAAACTTAGTAAAGGATTTGATGAGCTAAGACGTAATACAGGTACTTGCATAGCTTGACCCATAAGAACGACAAATCCTGCCGTAGACAATTCTTCAGGCTCTCTTGCCATATAGTAAGATACCACTATAAGTAAGATCGCCCTGACATGTAGTAATGATTTTGCGGTAAGAAATTGCATCTTTTACGACAACAAGAATTGCTTAATTTTTACAACCAAAATGAAGAAAATAAAGATTGAAGAAAAGAGGAAAAAATTAGAGGGGAAAAAAGTTTGACAATGGGGAGCGACACTAGGGAGCGATACTAGGGAGCGAAGCGAGCTAGTGTTGCAATACGTGGAGCAATATGTGGAGCTCACTTCGCTCCCTAGTGGAGCAATATGCAGAGAGTAGAACATTAATAAAGTGTTTCTCCACTATCTCGTTTCGCTCAATAGTAAATAATAATGTGTAGGCTTTATTAGCTGTAAGATCTAGATTTACTAATAAAACGGCGTCCAAATCTAATTTGATTAGATCATTACATCATTATAGGTTAGTGCTAGTAAGTGTTGTATCTAGCTAAAAAGTGTTTCTCCACTATTGAGCGAAGCGAGATAGTGTCAAAGCAGTGATAATAGTAAAGATACTAATTTCTTCTCAATTTGTTACCAATTTCTTTTCAATAATATATAGTGACTATCGACTAGAGCAAGATAATCTATGCTCGTTAGTCTAGAGAAAGTAGAGAGAGTGGATAGAGAGAGTAGAGAGAGTGGATAGAGAGAGTAGAGAGAGTGGATAGAGAGAGTAGAGAGAGTGGATAGAGAGAGTAGAGAGAGTGGATAGAGAGAGTAGAGAGAGTGGATAGAGAGAGTAGAGAGAGTGGATAGAGAGAGTAGATAGAGTGGATAGAGAGAGTAGATAGAGTGGATAGAGAGAGTAGATAGAGTGGATAGAGAGAGTAGAGAGAGAGTAAATAATAGCTTACAAAAAGAGTCCAAGGGATAAATCTCGCTCTGCTCGATAGTGGAGTACACTGATATTATCTCGCTTCGCTCGATAGTAGAGCAACACTTAGTAGCTTGTCACAACACTATCTCGCTTCGCTCGATGCACAACGAGCTACCACAACGAGCTACCACAACGAGCTACCACAACGACGATAGTGTCGCTCGATGGTGTCACTCGATATTGTCGCGACAGCATATTCTATCAAATGTGTTGCAAATTTATCATTTGTTGCAAATTTACCAAATACCGCCTTTTCTACACTTTGATCCTCTAGACATTGCCACATTGAATCAAATAAGCAAGTGCATTTCAAAGAGTGTTCTAGCAAGAGATTCATTATAAACAGTAAACTAATACCTCATTTCAATGTCAATCTAAAAAGTTTCCATTCACACGCCTTCCACCAATGTTTGCAGTTCCGGCAATAACATTAGTTATAATCATTTTTGTCTTATTGACTATATTCATTTTGACGTGTAAGTTGGAAACTCTTGGTAAACTCACACGCGGGTTGATTACTAGATTACAACCATCGGTTACTAACAGTTTACGTATTATTTTTTTTGACAACAGGTATCGTATTGGTACCTTTCTTCATTATCATCTCCATAGTCAGTGGAATTACTTTTATCATATCATATCTTTTCCCAACTAGTCCTCCAGGTGACGAATTAGAGAATTTGATCCTCAATTGAGCCACCCTCTTTTTTCTTTTTCTTTTCCTTTACTAATGTTGAAGAGAGAAAAAAAAAAAAAAAAAAAAAAAAAAAAAGAGTTAAACTAACTACGTCAATTACTTCAAGGTTTTTACCATATTCCCTTCTGAGCATCTAAAACTAATAGTAAAACTTTTTGCAAGGGGCCTTTTCAACAATGCATATCAAGAAAGTTATACCATTGTCTATATTTGCTTTGCATGCACTTGCATCTCGCTCAATTACGGGGTCGGTATCTATTGATGACAAAGCCATCCATTTTGGAGAAATAGACACTCAGGAAGTCAAGGTATTGCCTATCGAGTCGGCAAAGGATAGCATTAAAATTCATTTAAAAGACAATGCTCTTGACAAAACCCTTACTCCTGAGCAAATAATGTTTACTTTGGCCGATGCAGAAAAACCATCTACCCTGACCCACTTTGTCCCCGTGGTTAAGGATAATAGTATTGACCTTGTTATTCCCGCTGCTACAATTCCAGATATACTAAAGTCAAAAAACACCCTAGTTTTGAGCCTTACTATAGCTGATTCTAAAAAGGAACTAAATTTGGTGAAAAGATTGCTTGAGCTCAAACCATCCTCAGAGTTGCAAAGCGCAAGTAAGTACACGAAAAAAAACTTAGATTTTGGCCTTCAGCCTGAAATACACCATATCTTTAGAGAAGATGAAAAAACCGTTAATCCAGTAGTTCCTATTGTATTCATTGCTGCTTCATCAGTTATTTTTTTGGCATTAATAGCTTCGTGGGTGGGCTTTATAGGCGTGAATGAAATGTTCAAAACATTAAAAACAACGTCTTCGCGTCAATTGCTTCAAAACATTTGCTTTTTATTGTCACTTCTTGGTTTTGAAATCAATTTCGTGCAATACTATCTTGGCCAATCAATATTCACAACTTTATTATGCGGATTTATTTTGAGTTTTCCTTGCTTAAACTTTGGTCGATCTGTATCAAGAGCATTGGCTAGAAATCGCGCTTTGGGAAAACAATAGCTTTCTGTACAAGTCCTTTACTTTTGTTTTAGTTTATGTCTTGTCTTGTCTTGTCTTGTCTTGTCTTGTCTTGTTTTGTCTTGTTTTGTTTTGTTTTGTTTTGTTTTTCTTTTATAGATGTTAAGTAGGCTCATTCCTCAACATAGAAGGTGTTTATTATCCATCGGAAATTGAAAAATCCTCTTATTCCTTCATTCATCGAATTCGCGGCAACAATTTTCCCCGTAATCAACCCCATTGGCAATACTCCATAGGATCGCGAATCTAAGGAGTGACAAAGATTATCACCAGTACACCAAACATGGCCCTGTGGTATTCGTATGAATTTATTGAATCCGTCATGCTGTAATGCTTCAGTTGGTGAATTGGTTAATTCGGAGGATGACGTTGGGTCAACTAGAACTATGTCACCGGGCATACCAGTTATTCTTTTGCATATTCGATGCGTTGGATCACTTGGTTTCATGGCAACAACACAGTCCCCCATTTCCAACCCTCTTCCATATTTATATTTCTTAAATGCATGAACATAATCGTGTTGATTCTGAACTGTGGGGAGCATAGACTCGCCTCTTGTCTCTGTGAATTCGTATACATTCTCATGTATTAAATGAGCCAAACAACCTGCTCTTAAAGTCCAAGATAAAGTGGAAACCACAAATCTAACAGACTCAGGTATCATTGTCTAAAGTACAAGACAAGTCTTTAGCTGAAAGAGAAGGTTGAAGTGGGAGAGAGAAAAAAAAAAAGGGAAGAGATAATTTTGGTGCTAACTAAAAGAGAGCCAAACAGATAAGGTTAAATTGAAAGAATCTTAATTAAACAGGTATTATCTTCACACTATAAAATGATATTAACAACTCTATTAGAAACCTAATAAACAAATCCTAAAATTTTACCAGAAACGTGTTTTCTTCTAGCTTCCTCATGGTCCATGATACCTGCTGAGGTGGTTAAAATTACGTAACCAAACTGTCTTGCAGGTAATAAATTATCGGTCCACCTCTCTATGTCACCGATTTTGACGTTGAATCTTGGAGAGATAACACCGCATTTGTTTAATCTTCCGTTAAGTTGAACCACAATTTTACCGGATCTGTGGTCATCGATATATTCAAATTCACCAATATAACCTGGCCAATTGTTAGTATTGATGACAAAGTCAGAAAGAAAAAAGGATCGATACTAGCGAGCAAAGCGAGCTAGCGAATCGAGCGGAGTGAGATACTGTTGTAACAAGCTAATCAGTGCTCTTCCACTAGCGAGCAGAGCAAGATACTGTCATAACAAGCTAATCAGTGCTCTTCCACTAGCGAGCGGAGCGAGATACTGTCATAACAAGCTAATCAGTGCTCTTCCACTAGCGAGCGGAGCGAGATACTGTCATAACAAGCTAATCAGTGCTCTTCCACTAGCTCGATAGTGCTTTGCTTGCTAGTGTCGAGGAAAAGTAAACGATCAAATGCTACAGCAGTAAAGCAGTAATCGTGTAAGAAGCATTTCCTTTGCATTTTTCTCCCGAATACTTAAAAGACAGAAAGGGACTGAACACCGATCAATCCATCCAGTTATCAATTCGGTGTACAAGTGGCTGACAATAAAAAAAAAATAAAAAATTTGAAACATACCATGCTTTTGCATAACAGTTAGGAATCTAATGATAACTTTTGACGAGGGTCTAATCAAGACTTGACGTTTACCTGTTTTCTCAGCGTTATTGATAGCATTTAAAGCGTCGGCTAAAACTGAAGTTCTTGTCATTTTTCTAGAAACAGGTTAGTATTTCCAATAGTCAAGTTTTTGATTTTAAACATATAAAGGGCCACATGAGTGTCCAAAAAAAACATTGGAGTCATGAGCGCGGTACAAAGAAAGTATAAAGGTATTGGTCAACTCCAAAAAGTCAATCTCTCGTGTTGAACAAGAGTATTACTTTAACACATCAGCAAGATGCATAAAATGAGTGTGTTGTCAAAAGAACAAACGTAAAGATGTTTGGAAAAAAAAAACATGCTCATAGTTTCTTCTCAAGATGAAGTTGAACCAATTTCTTACATTCCCTCAAAAACTTGTCTATTACTAAACGCAAAAATACTCACACAGACTCGTGTGCGTACTTCTTCTCCCTCTCCCTCTTTCCCCCTTTCCCTCTTTCCCTCTTTCCCTCTCTTCTCTCTTCCTCTCTCCTTCTCTCTTCCTCTCTCCTTCTCTCTTCC
The DNA here is from genome assembly GCF_023343755.2 of Lodderomyces oxycetoniae. Lineage (NCBI taxonomy): Eukaryota > Fungi > Ascomycota > Pichiomycetes > Serinales > Debaryomycetaceae > Lodderomyces > Lodderomyces oxycetoniae. The sequence goes on along the minus strand of NW_026055460.1, from coordinate 96,047 downwards.
TCTCTCCTTCTCTCTTCCTCTCTCCTTCTCTCTTCCTCTCTCCTTCTCTCTTCCTCTCTCCTTCTCTCTTCCTCTCTCCTTCTCTCCATCTGCCTTCTTGGCCTCTCAATGTGAAATTAACCCATCAAACTACGTACTCTTAAATCTATTTCCAATGTCGATGTAATGAAAAGTGGAAAGAAGGAAGAAAAAAAAATTTTTCATTTTTCAGTCAAAGAAAAAAGAGAAGCGAGAGTCTTGTTTAATATGCACTCCCATACAATTAATTATTCCGATGCCTCTTTAGCCGCTGACCCCTCCCCCCTTTTATCCGTACAGGCGATAATAGGGAATTTTTCAGTAAGGGAAGGGATGAGCTTTAAGATATTCGTATGAGCGTTGATACCTCTATTAGTAGTAGTACTGTTGAAAGGACGTGCTCATTAGAGCTTTTTGAGCTAATTAAACCAGTATGCATTGAGTTGTCTCGAGAAACATTGACTCATTCAGCCCAAGCTCCCTTGAATGAGCACAGAGTTATTGCCTTGTTAATCTCAATTGAGACAAGCGCACAATCTTTGTATGAAGAATACTGCAAGCTGGAAAAACCATTCATATTATTGCCCAATGTTGCTGACTATATATTTTTCCCCATCTCGAATCTACTAAGGCGTCCAAAACTTGCCCTGTCAATTACTCAGCATCTACTTGTGCTCATAGCTTATTTGACCAAGCATTGCTGGAGATATAATGTGAACTATGCCTTGTTCGATCAGCTTTACCCGCTTGTTTTGCTCCTAACTGGAGAAGGTGGGGAGAAAGGAAGGGGGAAAGGTGACGTGGAAAAGGAGGCAACCGCGATAACGTGTCAGCTGCTACAGTTCAAAGCAGTGTCGATAAGAGTTTTGATGAGTTTTATTACGGCTTTGGACTCAAATTATTTCCAAGAATCGGAAAAGAGACTTTATTTCTTAACAAATACCATATCTTTGGCATTGGATGTTGTGACTTCAACTAGAGCAAGCGACCAGGAGGCCATCCTGATGTTGAGCGAAACTTTCAAATTGGTATCGACTCTGCTTAAATTGCTATCAGCCGAAAAGCAATCAATGATTGTTCCTGGTGTGGTGTCGGCGTTAACAACGTTTTCAACCATGAACTCAAGTCATAATTACAAATTAATGGCCCAAGTGCTCTATCTTCTATCAACCATCATAAGCACCTCTTTTAATGATGAGGATTTGGGCGCAAAACTCAACATGGATCAAAAGCTAAAGATTTCTGACCTTGATGCTGACGAAGATGAAAATTTAATGTCCAATGTGGTGCAGATATCTAAATTCAAAGCTGGGGGACCTCGAACCATGTCGTGGCTTAGAGCAACATCAAAACAACTCAAGATCATGCTCGTTATATTTTTCAAATCGATAATTCTTAGTCCAAAAAACAAAGAACTGTTTAAATCCAAAATTGAATTATATGAGCTGGTTGTGTTTTTTATTACTTCTATTTTGAAGAATTGTTTTGTTAGCTTGTATTATGAGGTGACACCAATAATACCGGATATCTGTTCCATATTAGTATGCGCTTCATCGTATAATGAAACAGATGAAAATTCCAAGGTTTGGCAGATAGCAAACACTGTGAAAGAAGCTTTCCTGGGTGATTCACAAAAACTGACAGCATTCTATGAAATGGTTAAAGCAAAGCTAGAGAGCTTAATTGAAAATAAGTTGTCTTTGATAACCTTTTCCACAAATGAGGAAAAGATAGCTCTCAGCATGATTTCTATAAAGCTATACTTTGCCATGCTTCTGAAACTATCAAAGGAGCATGAATTTGAAGATAATGCTCTCTCAAACACTTTAGAACTTGATAATCTAAAAGCAAGATGCTTGAAGATCTTGCTTCAATTTACTACCGACCGTGTAAAGTTTGAGAGCACCAAAAAGAACAAATATGCAGTTTCAGAAGCTTTGGAGTCAAATCATTTGGACGTCATAAAGCTACCGGCGTACATAAATGCCAAGAATGTCAAAAAACAGGACACATCACAAATTGATGATAATGGTGATCTCAAGCTTGCTGCCCACAGTCTCCAGCTCCTAGCGCGTCAGTTGAAAAATTTCTCCATGGATACCGAAAAGGAAGGGACATGCATTGATTTCAAATCAGAGTTTCTTGAAAAACATTTGAAATCTTTAATCCAGTTTTTGTCAAGGGTAAAAAATTTCTCAATCGATGGAACATTGTCTGTGCTAGAAGAAATTTTGGATGACGCTAATGTGAATGATACTTTATACAGCGGTGTTGCCATGTGGTTCGCTAGTACATATTCCAAAAATATTCTATCTGAGCACAGGTATCTAGATGTATCGGTTTTCTTGGACATACCAAACATGGATATAAATGAAAGTACCGTAAGTGAAATTGCTTATTTGATTTTGTACAAGGCAGAAGAGCTCTTGTCCACTAGGAATGGACAATTGGGCTATAAAACGGAGCAGCAACTTGCAAATGACACAGCTTATATATCGGCACTAGATGCCATTGGTACAGTTGCAGGATCTATTCTGCTAGACCAGTTTAGATCTGATGTTCTCATGAACTACCTCTTGACTATTTTACAAGCTTTGACTTTAACTACTAAGCCGAACATTCAAGAACAGGCTCAAAGAACTATGAAAGCCATTTTTGACACTTATTATGAAGGCTCTATGATCCATATGATCATGGACAATCTGGACTACCTAATCGATGGCATTAGCTTGCAGATGGCGATGGGGAGTAATTTAAATCCAGCTTTACCTGGAATATTGATGATTGTAATAAAAGTTGCCGGCATTCAACTTTTGGAATCAAACCAGCTAACAGATATATTGTCTGATATATTTGTACTCTTGGATTCATACCACACATTCAATCAAATCTCAGAGAGTTATTTTCTTGTTTTTGAAGCGCTAGTTGATCAAATTAAGCAAATGTATATGATTGAGGAAAAGAGAATGATTGAGCACCAAGATGTCAATAATTCTCAGTTTCATCCTTGGGGTATGCATAATAAAGAGCAAATGGTGGCATTTATCAATGGTGACAGAGTAGTAGACGCTTACAGTGGATATGAAAGTGGGAAAGAATATTTCAAAAGGACGGAAGATAAACCCTTTTCAGAGATGACTGTTGATTCAGACGACGAGATGGAGGAAGAGGAAGAGGAAGGAGAAGGAGAACAAGAACGGGAAGAAGAAAAATGGATTTCGCCAATACTGAAGGATGTATACGCAGTTCTAAAGAGAATATTCAATTATGGACTCGTTTTGGTATCTCAACCCTCATATTCATTAAAGTCACAAATTATTAAAACTTTGAGAATGGTATACCCTTTGCTTTGCACGGATTATAAACTTGTTCTCCCTATTGTCACCACCCATTGGCCAATGTTAATTGCTCTAATAACTGGCTCAAACTCTCTCGCCACATTTTCGGTGATCAATAACGTTAACAACAACAACTTTTTTCCACATAAAAAAGTTAAAGTCACAGTTGAAGCATTGCAATTTGTCACTGAGATCTTACAACAAGACAATGCACAAGGAGATTACTTTTTTGGAACAAAATTTCAAGAGGCTATTGACTTTATGTTGAAGAACTCTGATTTAGCCCAAAAAAAACCAAGTAAGGTAAGTACGGAAACCAAAGAAATTGCAATTAACGAACAAGCAGTATACGTGTTTCGTATTTATCCTCAGTTAAAGGAATCACTCGTTGAGTTTTTGATTACTGGTGTACAAATTTACACAAAAACCATACCGGATTTGACCAGGCTTCAAGTGATCAAACTTTGTCATGCACTAAATATCCCTCGATCTATAAAGCTTTCTAGGGACACAATTTGTATATTGGAAGTTATTAACAAAAGGAAGGGAGCAATTTAATTCAACGTATCCAGATTTTTATCCAACACTTCTTTTTCCTTTTCTACTTCATCTTTTTCCTCTTCTTTTTCCAATAGCGAAGCCAAATCATTTATACCATTAGTCCTCTTGGTAACTTTCGCCTCTACCTGTGGCTGAAAGTTTAAAATTTGCTGGCCCTTAGGCAAGACTGGATCATTCTTGAGGGCATTTGTGGAAGAAGAGGAGGAGGAGGAGAAGGAGTTAGTAGCAGTAGTTGTGTTGGTAGTAATTGCTGTAGTATTTGCCACTGTTACATTATCGCCAACTTTTCGACTTGCACTTGGTTTCTCAATCAAATTCACCTGTTTCTTTTTCACCAATTCTCCAATTGGATGTGTTCGCGGCACTGTGTCACTGAGAAAATTTAAAGCATCGTGACTGCTTACAGCATTGGCAAAGTCCTTGTACTGGATCTTTTTCCGTTTGTCCATTTTGGCTAGCAAACTGGCTTGTTCAACTAAATACTGAACAAAGAGCTCTGTAGCTATTCCTGCAGTGTATACTGCTCCTTGACTCGCACCAGTGTATTCTGCATCCATCTTGAATATTTTCTTGATTTTGGACAATGGGAGAGACATCTGATCAGAACTACTACTTGTAGGATCCTGATTCTCTTGTACATCTTCCATTGGAATATCTTGAAATTCGGTATCATCAGTTGCTGGTGAAACGACAGGAGATTGCATTTGCCTCAGTTCAGGGAGTGTATTTACATCTTGTTCTCCTTCAGTCGTTTCAGTCTCGACATCTATCTTACGTACTGCCATCCTTTAGCTAGAAAAAGTATGGACAAATATCTATATATCTATATATCCATACCCATATATATATATATATATGAATTATAATGAGAAGTAGTTTATAAGTAAAGCGCGTTTTTTGTAGTGTCAGAAAAAAAAAAAAAAAAGTTAGTAGAAGAGTCACGTGACACACGATACAAGAGATGAGGGAGAGGTAATGCTATGTGTTTCACAAAACTTTCCCTCCTCTCCTTCTGCTCATTGCATTTCTTGAAATTAAATACAGTTTTGGTTTGATTTGATATATATATACATGTTTTTAGTCATCATCCTCAGTTGTAGTTTCTTTTTTCTGGAGCTTAGGATTTGTGATTTTTTCAACATATCCTATTTCCTCCAAATCTAGATCTTCCATACTGGAACCATTCTCTATGAAATTTATAGCCGAGTGTAATGCCAATTGTGGGCTTTTAAACCCATCGTCGTATCCTTCAACCTTTTGTATAAATTTGGGTGACTTGGGTGAAACCAATGGCTTTAAAGTGCTAACGTTCAAACCAGCTGGAACAACATACGTTCTGACTTTATCCCAATTTATATGATACCTGCCACGGGTATCCAAAGTCCCAATACCTGAGGATCCGGTACCTTTGTAATAATTCTTGTTTCCTTGTTTAGTTGTCAAACGATGTCTCTTGGAACCAGTCTTAAGCTGACCATACCATATTGTACCATCTCTATATGTTTGCCAAGGTCTTCTTAAGGCCGTTTGTAAACTCGACCTAAACCCTAGGATTTGTGATGCTCTCATTCTCTGTATATATTTACTCAGGAAACGATTATGAAGCCCGAAAAATTTTAGGTGAATTTTTTTTTTTTTTCAACTTCGACACTATCGAGCAGAGCGAGATAGTGGAGCAATAGCGACTAGCGGACACTATCTCGCTGTTAAAACGCTACCATGTGAAGAAGGAGATTGCCAAAAACAGCCTACTAGATGAGCGAAACACTATCGAGCAGAGCGAGATAGTGTTGTAACAAGCTACAAAGTGTTGCTCCACGAGTTTGATTGTTCAAACTATCGAGTAGAGCGAGTGTTGTAACAAGCTACAAAGTGTTGCTCCACGAGCTTGATTGTTCAAACTATCGAGCAGAGCGAGATAGTGTTGTAACAAGCTGCAAAGTGTTGGTCCACGAGTTTCATTGTTCAAATGTATGGGTAAAAGCCACAATGTGTTGGGCTTTAGTTAGAGAAAGAGTTTACTCTAATAACCAACCATTTGTCTGTCCCCTTAAGTTTTCGTTATCACATATTATTTTTGCCCAATTTCTCATATTTGTAGCATTATGCTATTGAACTGAACAAGCTATAAAGTGTTGCTCCACTATCTCGCTCTGCTCGATAGTGTCACCTCGCTCTGCTCAACAGTGTCGTTACTCTCTACATACTGCTCCACTAGCTCGCTTCGCTCCCTAGTGTCGTATATTCAAATTTGAGGCTCAATTGCTGGGTCATAAGTTCTTTATGAATTCCAGTATGCAAGCCAGTTTTTGCTCTCCCATTATCAACCAGAACGGCTTTCATTTTTTTCTTTTTTTTTTTGTCTTTTTGTGATAAGCAGCAATCTTGAGGATATCTCTATAGTACATGAAAGTAGAAAAAGCAAAATTGTAGTATATAAAAAAAGGGGTTTGCGCCAGTGATTTCTCCTGAAAAGGAAGAGGCTATCTTATATATATATATTTATATATAGTATACATTCAATTTGTTTTCTGTTTTGAAATGACCCTGTCAATTTCTAAGGAGCCTTCAAACAAGGATTTTTTCAATCCGCAATATGGGTATGCTGACGTTAATGTGAAAACGCAGCAATACTCAGATAAACCAACACCAATATTAGCTCATCATAATAACAAAGCAGCTGAATATATATCGGATCATGCTGATAAGGAGCATGCCAAAAAATACGCTCAACTGGGAGGCAAAAGGATATTTAATATGTTAATTGGATTTATATGTCATTAGATGGTCAACGAGGACAGGATTGATTAGAAGGAGCCGGAGCAGGAAAAGGAGCAGGAACAGAAAGACATTTTTTTTATAACTTGGAATTCCCTTTAGATAGATTATCCTTAACAATTTTTACAACTTCTTGAGCAAGACCATAGCTTCCTTGGTATCCACCAGCACCTGCACCATATTCATGGATTAACCATTTACGATGCTTATCGAGTTCGACTCGTGGACCGTCTTCCCTAAATGGTCTAAACCCAACATTCACTTGCTTAATCTCTATCTCAATTGGATTATTCTTATACTCTGGGTCAACAATTTCAGGCGCGTATTTGATTGCTCTGTTGATTAGCCTCGAAGTCAACTCTTTATCTTCTTTCTCGTTTTTATCGCCGGCCAAGAAGCAACCTCCAATAATGGTGCCACCTTCCTTTCTGGGCATCATGTACAACATTTCATTTGGAAATCCAGGAAACCCATCAACCGAAACCATCGACTTGATGTTGTTTTTAACTAGCAACACTTGTCCCCTAACAGAAAAGTTAATTTTCCTATCATCAACCCCTTTCAAAGCTGAAGCACCCAAACCACTTGCATTAATCACAATATCTGCTTTTTTGCCAGTAGTGGTGAAATTTCTTGCCTCTTCTATATCTTTGAGTAATGGAATTTTAGCAATTGCATTTCCCAATTCCTTATTTTGTTGTACCAAGAAGGAAAGATACGTAGGAACGGAAATGACAACTCCCTTAAACTTTGTTCCAAAAGAAATATCTGCAAAAGGGATATCTTGAGAGTCAATAATCTTGAAATCCTCAACAACGTTTCTGTACCATGGAATGAATTGTCTGAAATTACCCTTGGCTCGACTTACTGCATAATCAGTAAAATATGATATTGTGTCTACTGACCATATCCCCGATCTAAAATCGTCTTTGGCAAGCTGTAAAAACCTTTTATACCCTTTTTCGTCAATCTTCTGTAATCTAGTGTCCTCGAAAGTTGCAAAAGATTGCCAATTGGCTCCAGCATAAGGGGATGTATAGGAAGGGTCAATATCACCTGGTAAATGATGTCCAATAATAGAAATCTGTAAATTTGGGTCCCATTTCTTCAACTCTATTGCAGTAGTAAGGCCTAGAACACCTGCTCCGAGAACAACTACTTGGGTCATATTTGCAATTGTGTACTTACCTAGAAGCAAAAAGATTTAAACACTAAAAAGTCAATCAAGATAACGAATAAGGGTTTTTCAAAATTGCGTGGAAAGGGATAAAAAAAAAATGTGCAAAAAAGAAAAAAAAAAAAATTAAGATTTAAAGTCCCGATTGGTTATGGATTATAGTAAAGCTTAGTTGGTGGTGGGAACAAATAGTGTAGGCAATATGAGAAAAATCCAATTTAAAGTAGAAGAAACAACCTTGATTACACAGATTTGATAAAAAGGAATTAGCTAAATCGAGTAGTTTAGTTAGGTACATAAGTTATACCTAAGGCCGATCACGTTCCAAAAATATTTTTTTTCTGACAGATTCATAATTAACTTCATGACAGGTACATTTTGACCTAATAAAACAAGAGACTCAAACGACTAACTATGAGTACCTCTAGACCCACAACTGGCATTCACAAACTTCTCTTAAAATAAACATACAAATATGCAACCAACATTCACTACTATGATGCTTCAAACGAGCAATCCTCTTTTTTGTCTTGGAAGATATTCGTTTTCAAAATTGCACTCAATATTGCAACATCGTCCGTAGTCTTTTGCTCATCCTTCTGTTTTTTGCCTTTTTCTTCTTCCTCTTCTTCTTCTTCTTCCTTCTCCTTTTATCGCACATTGTGACCTAAAAAGAGCCAATGGCTTTTCAAACAGACTCTATGAGCACATTGACGTTGCATTGCTGGTTACGTCTTAATGAAGATCGTTTGTGTCTTGATTACATTTGTGTTTTTTATTATAAGATCTTTTAGTTTTGTGCGTGTTTTATTTTTTTTTGAAGATGGCTTGCAGAAACGTGGCGAATTTCTGGTAGCGTTTTCAAGAGACCAAGAATCAACATTACGGGTTTGAGTTGTGTGAGCAAAGATGAGATGAATTACAATGTGTCAGATTGAATGTCTTCCATGACAAATAAGCTTTTGTTTGTTTGTTTGTTTGTTTGTTTGTTTGTTTGCCTGTTTGCCTGTTTGTTTGTTTGCCCGTTTGCTTGTTTGCTTGTTTGTTTGTTTGCCCGTTTGCTTGTTTGCCTATTTGCTTGTTTGCTTGTTTTTTTAACTTCCGTAGTAATAGTCAATGTATCAGTTTGAATACCATCGAATTTGCCACCAATTCTATTACAAGGTTTATACTTTTGGCGCTTTATTTGAAACTAAACGAAGAACTAATCAAACAGTCACACTTGCGTGAGATCAAACAATAAAATACGAATCAAATCAATGACCCATGACTTCTATCGCAGCCATTTTTGCACAAAAGTAGTCATACTTGCTGCTTTGAGGATCACCTCGCTGGTTTTCAATAAAACAGTTTGTTTGTTTATTTCTTTTTTATTTTTTTTCTTCTTTATGCCACAATGCAGTAAGTTAAAATTATTCTGTGCAAGATGCAAAGTAATAACAGCAAAATATCAATGTATTTTAGGTTAAAATCCACTCGGAGTTATTATACCTCAAAGCTCTCCTCCTTTTCCTCCTTTTCCTCCTCCTCCATTTCCTTTTCCTCCTTCTCCTCCTCCCTTTCTACAGAGCCCATTATTGGCCTCTTAAAAACTTGTAAACTACCAACAAACATATGCTATTCAAAAACCACCGTGTTTATTTGTGCTCAACCAGAACCTCCTTTTCTTGAATCTAGAGGACTACAAAATGTTCTTATTGTATAATAATCACATCCAAACACACTATACACCCATTGTGTATGTTTTCAAAAAAAAAATCTTGTTAAAATACAAATCAAAGCTAAGCTTTTAAAACATATTATTTTTACTTGCAATAAGGTTTGCACATATAATTTTTTATTTTCTTTCTTTTTCTCGTTTTTCTTCTGGCTATATCTTGATTTTGCAACTATTGTAATGGAATCTGTGATCAAATTGATATCACCCTTTTTTCATACTTGCTGATCCCTTTCTATTTCTAATATGATTTTTACTCTCTTGTATATTCTGATAATTATATTTGTATATGTATATATATATGTATATATATGTCTATAATGTTTTCCTCATTTTTATTAATGCAATATTCTTGTAGAGTCTTTACCACCTCACAAGCCAATCATTACATTACTAGCTAACCAACTACCTATAATCTAACTACTTTTCATTCATTTAAAGGTTTTATTCGCTCGCTTCATAATTTCCAAAAAGGAGGGTTAGTCAATCGCAATGAAATTGAAGGTTTTCTTTTCCCTATTATTAGCTATTTCTAATGCAGTGGCAGAGGAGGAACTTGAATCAGAAGATAATGTAGTCACAGTTACCAAAACACACTTTGTCAACAGTCCATGTATCAAGTCTTTGGGTGCTCAAATATTATCGAATAATCCAGAAAGTTTGACTACAGGAATTCCAATTGTATTTGTTCATGAACCAAAAACAGTAGCTGCAAATGCACAACAGCAGCAACAGCAACAGCAACAGCAACAGCATTTCACCTCTATCATTACCCATACAAATTGTCACACTGTCTACAAGACTGTTACTCCAAACAAATCTACATCTGTAGCACCTGCTCCTCATGTAACTCAAGTTCGTGACACTACTTTTACTACATCCACCTCAACAACAACTTTGATCAAGACAGTCCAATGCACAAAAGACGTATGTAAAACAGTAGCTTATACCACTGTTGTGCCAACCGTTTATACCACTACTGGTAAAGAAACAGTAACCTTATCTGGAGGTGCCGCTAATGATGCTACTAAGCTGAGTTCACAAAACAAAAATTCAGCTGCTGCTACTCAAGCTAGTCCAATCCCAGGATCTGCTTCCGCTTCCAACCCAGCAGTTTCCTCTCAACTATTAAGCTCGTTAGCAGGATTACTTGGCTCATTTTCTGCAAGTGTAACTCCAACTGCATCAATAGCATCAACAGATGTCGAAACGGCAGTTACTTCAACTTCAACGGTTTTCAGTTTAACCTCGGAACCATCGAGCACTTATGAACCATCTACTTCATTGGAATCATTACCCACAACAAAACCAGCTCCAGTCACCAGTCAATCAGTTGTTTCCGAAAGCAAATCCGTTACCATTGATGTATCTTCAATCACTGATGATGTAACTATTTCAACTGAAGCCACCCAGTTGATTGTTGCCAACGATGAAACCGTTAGTGTTTCTGATCTCAGCGTCAGTAATGGAGCTGCTGTTGCCACTTCAAGCTTGGCTGCTGGAGCCGGATTAGAAGCTGACTCAGAATCTTCATTTGTTCCATCCGCTACATTAACAGTATCATCGTACCTGTTAACTTCATCGTTCGTTTCCACTACATCATTATCAACTGTGTTATTGACTTCATCATTTGTATCATCTTATGGTAACTCGTCAGTTCTCGTCAGCTCAACTATGGAAAGCGTTTCAACTATTAGCACTATTATGGCTGTTGTCAGCTCGGTACCAGTATCTGCATCTGTACAGGAAAGTAGCATGATATCACTGAGTCTGGAATTTTCAATGTCGTCAACTAGTTCAGATATGGAAGCGGAAGAAACTCCAAATATTGATCCCGAGATTTGTTATTCAGGAGATTTGTTCACTGCAATTGATACTTCTGCGCCACCATCGATATTCCCAAGAGCGCAACTTCCATTGGCACTTCCAGCTGGAGTAAACAATAACGGTAAACCAATTCAAACTAACAAATATTATGCCAACTTGTTCTTGGGCAATCAACAACAAATGGTTTATGCTTATCCTTATGCTGCTTACTGGAGTAAACAAACCTATTACGGCTTTGGTGTACAGCATGCAAATGCTTCACAAAGAGTCTTTGGATCTCAAAACACAAATAATGAAGGTGTTCCATCATTCTACTTTAATCCTACCAATAATGGAGAATTGATCTTTTCAGCAACAACATTCGGTAGAGATTCAGTGTTTATGGGAGTTACTGACATGAGTGAAATGGCAGCCAAAGTTACTTTATCTAGCACTTCCGGTGATACGGTTAACAATGTTGAAATACCATTTGTGCAAGGTATGGGATTTGTTACTGGTATTTACAACGGAGATTTGGTACTTAGATTAAATTCCTTATATGGTTTTAAAACATTAACTTTTGAAAATTCAACAGCCTTGTTACCAAATGTGTTGAAATACCGTGCTACCTTGCTTAATGATATTGATTGGTTGATTTATATTACTTTACCTGTTGCAGATGAAAACTTCAAGTTATCAGTCTCGAATGTATACCTGTTGGAAGCATCAAAATCTGTCGATGGTTTAATTGTTCAAGTTGCATTTGCTCCAGATCAAGAGCAGGATAAGTTTTATGATGCTGCTGCAGGTATGTACCCAGTTAGAGCTACAGTTCAAGGATCAGTTGTCTGTTCATCTGCTGCGTCATACCAGATTGTCTACGATACTCAAGGTACATCTTCGAGTGGAAAACCAATAATCTTTGCTTTACCTCACCACCTTGAATCATTGAATGCAGAAGGAGCAACTGGAATCAAAATTTCATCCCAAACTAAAGGAGAAATGAGTGGGTTCTTAACAAACGTGTTGTCGTTTACTGAAGTTATTGACAAGAAAATCCAATTCTTGCCATATCTTGCTGGCACAACTACTCCCTTGGTCTATTCAACTGATCAACTTGCATTATTGGCAAAAACAGCCAACGAGGAGTTAGCTGTGGATATCACTGCTTCTGTAAAGAATATGAACTCAAACTATTTTTCAGGAAAGGTTATTGACAAATACGCTCAAATTTTATTAGTTGTTGACGAAATTATCCAAGATGAAGCTGTCTCCAATGCAACATTAGCTGAAATGAAAAAGGCCTTTGAGACATTCTTGAACAATCAGCAGTTTTACCCATTAATGTACGATACCAAATTTGGTGGCGTTACTTCAACTGCCGCACAAAGTGGTAATGATGGAGCAGACTTTGGAAGTGCCTACTACAATGATCACCATTTCCATTACGGATACTTTATCCACGCTGCTGCTGTTGTTGGGCGTATCGATAAAAAGCTCGGAGGTACTTGGGCTCAAGACAATAAGGATTGGGTTAACTCATTAGTGAGAGACGTTGCAAATCCATCAAGCAGTGATACTTTTTTCCCCATTTCAAGACTGTTTTCATGGTATGATGGTCACAGTTGGGCCGCTGGATTATATGCAAGCAATGACGGTAAGAACCAAGAATCAAGTTCAGAAGATATTCACTTTGCATATGCTATGAAACTTTGGGGTAATGTTATTGAAGACTATGCTATGGAAGCAAGAGGTGGATTAATGTTGTCTATCATGAGACGTTCATTCAACTCTTACTTTTACTTAAAGTCTGATAATGTAGTGCAACCAGCGGCATTCCTTCCAAACAAAGTATGTGGTATCTTTTTCGAAAACAAACTCGACTACACTACTTACTTTGGTACACCAAACAACAATCCCGAATATGTGCATGGTATTCACATGTTACCAGTGACCTCGGCATCTTCATCGGTTAGAATTGCCTCGTATGTTCAAGAAGAATGGAACGACCAAGTGTCTACATTTATCAATAATGTCAACAGTGGTTGGACTGGTATTCTCAGATTGAACCAAGCAATCATTGACCCTAAAGTTGCTTATGCATTCTTTAGCTCCGATACTTGGACAAACACTTACCTTGACAATGGTCAAAGTAGAACTTGGAGTTTAGCCTTTTCTGGGGCATTTTAACCCATAAAGCTCAAGCTCAAGCTCAAGCTCCAACTTCTTTTATTATTCATGCTACACGAAATCATACAAATATGCTTAGGATATGAGCTCCCTCTCCAATTACACGAAATCTAGAGGGAGAGGGAGAGGAAGTTATACTTGTACTGTTCATTAAAATCAATATTCATTTTTATAGACCTTTTTTTTTTTTTTCTTTCAATATAGATAAAACATTGGTAGCATGGATAAACTGAATAAAATATATGGCTTTTATAACCACACCCATTCTCTTTTCATGTTTTCGTTTGCAAAGAAGTTGGTCGATAGACTTGAAGGGCAAGCGAGCCAGGATGACTCGTTTAATGATGCATATTTCAAGAATGCAACGCATATAAACAATAGAGGGTATGGTCTTCGTGTGTTGAATGTAGTTGCGCATTCTAAGGCTCATGAATATGGATTTGAATCATGGTTCGATTATATTATTAAGATTAATAATCACGAATTGCCCTTACTTCATGCCTTTTCAACTTATTCATATACGATTAATGAAGATGGCACCATCAATTACGGCAATAGTACCACTGCCGAGCAGGCAGCAGCCGTCAACTTTGACTTGTTAAATAAAGAGTTGACTACATTAGCTCAACACAAACAAGACCTCATTCTTGACGTGTGGAATGCTAAAGGCGGTGTCATAAGGCAAATTAGTATCCCCTTGGAAGAGGAGGAAGAGGAGGGGGAGGAGGGGGAAAAGACTGAGGAGAAAGGGGAAAAGACTGAGGAGAAAGGGGAAAAGACTGAGGAGAAAGGGGAAAAGACTGAGGAGAAAGGGGAAAAGACTGAGGAGAAAGGGGAAAAGACTGAGGAGAAAGGGGAAAAGACTGAGGAGAAAGGAGGTGCAAAGTCTTTGAAAAAATTGGGTTTAACCGTTGAGTCGCAGCATTTGAACACCGCGACATTTGTGTGGAGAATATTGAACACGCATGTAGGATCACCAGCATTTCGGTCTCAATTAGTTCCTCATTCTGATTTTATTATTGGATGTGACTCTGCATTTCCCAATGACCCTAATTCCAAAGGTTTGTTAAGTAAAGGAGGTGAGTCACTCTTGTCCAACACAATATTAAGCTACTACAACCATCATTATGCACAATCGGGAGAAGACAATATACCTATAACACTATATGTTTATAACCACGATTACGATATTTTACGTCCCGTCACAGTGAATCTTTCACGCCAATGGGGAACGGGTCATAATAGGGGTATTCTTGGTTGCGATGTTGGTTATGGGTTAATACATAGAATTCCTGAAGTTGTAGGGAAATTTGAAAAAAATTCCATAATAGATGACGTGTTGTTTCAATCTGAGAATACCGCTGTGGATCTTGACACCTCCACCAATGTTGTTTTATCGGCACCGCCTCCATTGGGCGCAACAAAACCATCTACGAGATCAGCTAGAAAGAAGAAACATATAGTAGCTGATAGCCAAGAGTTGAATGATTATATGAATGAAGAATTGGATAAATCAAAGAAATTGGAAGATAGTGTGAAGCATGAGACTGGAGATCTTGTTCCACCACCACCACCACCAACAACAGCAACAACTAAGGCTGGGTAAAGGAGAAAGGGGAAGAAGAAAGAAAGAAGGAAAAAAAAAAAAAGATTGTATCTGAGATGTAGCGTAAGGTACGTTGATTTGTTCCGCCTTTGTTTAGTCTTTATATCAACTATGACTCTCTATCATTCAGTAGCATGGCACGGTGTGTTATTGAATTATACCCTTTTCCCCTCTTTCTCCCAACTATTTAGTCCGTTGGTGATGACATTGTAACTTGTCATATATCTTGAAAATCCTTATACTAGATATCAGCACATTTTCATTGATATTATGGTTTCTTTCAAGCTCGCCGATTCGGAGTTGTTGGAAAACAAGAGTAACCAGAAGATAGTTAAATTATGTTTAGTGTCATGAAGAGAAAAAAAAATTTGCCCATTGAGAGATTTGAACTCTCGATCTTCACGTCGCAAATTTAATATACGAGCGCGACGCCTTAGCGACTTGGCCAAACGGGCATTTATTTGAGGGAGTGACACAGCCTAGCGAGTTTTAGGCTCACAGAAACCATTTAGATTACTGGACCAAATTCTGTTGAAAAATTTTTCATTCATAAAAACAATACAAATGAAATTTACTTTAGTTGATTTGTAGCAGTAAACAGAGCCAGTTACAATCATACATGTATAAAATGTCATTTGATTGTTTTATATTACGGTTGATTTGATTGCATTATTTTACGATTCATTTTATCAAACGTTTTGTTTTAGTTGAAGAGAATTTTGACTTTTTGAAAGGAAAAAATCAAAAGTTTGGTTGCGAAATGGTTCAAAGATTTCTCTAACGACACTATTGAGCAGAGCGAAATAGTGGAGCACACTGCCTACTATCTCGGTTGAGGTTTCCGTTAACAAGTGGGAGGAAAAAGTCCTTGTCCGTGGATGCATACTACAGAGAACAAAATAAGGGAGTAATATTAATAACAATAATAATAGTATTATTTCCCGATTTTGAAGTATCACAATTTCCTTGAGCTAGGCTTTTTGTTGTGTCAAGCTTACAACAAAGAAGATCACCACCACTAGGTAAGATAGTGCTTATAGAAGCTTTATTTTTCGATGCCTTACTCAAGCTTATGATATTTGTAGACTTGAGAAATAAATCCTTCTTGCAATTTGAATTCTCCACAACTTTCTGATAAAGAATTTATTTACTTATTTATTTACTTATTTATTTATTTATTTATTTATTTTATTTTTATTTTATTTTTTCATTTTTCTTTTTTGCAACTTTCAATTAAAACTATTGTAACTGCATGGAACCATGTCAATATTCACGACTTTGGGAATGTTTATTATAGATGAAAATCGGTATGTTAGTCCTTCATATCCACCTCAGGAAAATATTATAGGGGGAGCTGGGCCATACGCGATGATTGGCGCAAGAATTGTTCTGCCAGCACAATATAGTCGGAAAATTAGTGGAATTATCGATGAGGGGACAGATTTCCCGGTGAAAATACGCGAAGAAATAGATACATGGCAAACAGGTGCTATTTTTCGTAAAAACCATAATCGGTTAACTACTCGAGGGGTTAATATATATGAAAACGGAATTCGGTCGTTTGAATACCAAACACCAAAAAAGAGAATTGAAGTTGAAGATGTTTTACAGTATCCGGAATTGAGACAAAGTCAATGCTATCATTTGATTTGCTCAATAGATCGTTGTAAATTGATTATTGAAGAACTAGGGAAAGTGAATCCTAATGCGATCTACATATATGAACCATTGCCTGACGACTGCCTTTTTGAAAATTACAACAAATTAAAAGAGGTGCTACCTTTGATACACGTGTTTTCTCCAAATCTCGATGAAGCAAAAGCATTGACTCTGACAAACTCAATAAATGCTGACCTCACGGAGTTGTGCAACAAATTCACAAGCTATCAAAAAATAGCGAATTCGGGTACAGTGATTCGATGTGGTGCTTCCGGATGTCATATTCAAACACTGAAAGAAGCATCTCCGTGTCAGTTAAACGTCACCTTACCAGCCTACCATCAAGATCAATCTAAAGTGATCGATGTTACAGGTGGAGGCAATTCCTTTTGTGGAGGATTCATCATGGTATGGTTTTTGAGTGGCCAAGACTGGATTACTAGTGGAGTTTGTGGCATTATAAGTAGTGGGTGTATCATTGAAAAACTTGGAATGCCAGTGCTTGAACAGAATAAGTTTAATGGGCTTTCCTTAGAGGAGAGATTGGGAACATACTTCAAAAAGAATCCTCAACTAGCTGATAAATATAAATTGGAAATATCGTAATATATATTGGTAACATTTACCTGTTGGAGTTTTTCTTTCTTTCTTTTTTTTATTATTATGCCTTTTACTCTATCTGTGCATCACTATCATTATCATACTTACTCTTTAAAGAAACACTGGGGGGTATGTTATCTTCATGGTATAAACTTCTCATCAACTCCTTCTCATCCGTCCACCTTCTTGACTTCTTCCCATATATGTACAACGGAATAGCAAACAAACTCACAAATAACTGAATCCCTCCATATGTAACGTATGCGTTTTTATACCCTTGAGCATCAGCATACTTGTTATTGAACAAAGAAAAGCAAAAACCCAAAAAGTTTTTCAAAAAATTGAAGGAAACCAAAGTTTCCGCTGCAAACACCTTGTATGAATCAACTGCAAATGTGATGGCGGTAGTGGATGCTATCGAGGAACCAAATGCCAAAGAACCAAAAAACAAAACCGGCGCAATCCATGGATCCTGTTCAGTAGAAGACCAACCATATCCCATTAGTCCTATTACAATAAAGATTGTTGATGGTATGATCATCACAAGCCTGAATTCAGGTTCGTACACTCCTTTATTCACGGAGACCAAAATTCTACTAATTCTATCTGAAATTAACCCGCACGATAATGAGCCCAAAATTCCTCCGACAAAGGGCGAGATATAAAAAAGACCAACAGTTTGTTGATCATATCCATATGGGGGATGCCTGAAGATTTCCGAAATGGTTTCTGAAATCACAATCAACCAAACCACTGCCAATGCATATGTAATCGATCCAAATAATACATGCGGATAACTGTATAGTACAAATGGCCTCAAAGCAACCATCCACCAACTATCTTTCGTGTATCTTCCATGCCAAATCTTCAAATTATCCCACCAACTGTTCTTTTTATGTTCCACAGAAAGGGCAACTGCCGCTGGTTCAGTAATTTCAATAGGTTTCTCTTCCTCTATATTTTTAAAAAATTCACCACCCAATGATGATGGTAAACTGTAAATATCCTGAAAATTAGATTGTGAAGGCCGGTGCAAAGCAAATGCGTTGGGTCTTTGTGATGGAGGGTGATACGATGCAACATTCTGAGCAGCCTTTGTCTCCTCCAACGATCTCTTGGACGGGGTCGGCGTTCTGTCCCAAAAAGTATCGGGAACAAACAATATAATCCCTATCAATGTGGCGCCTAAAAACATCGCCAAAATCCAAAATAGCCAGTGTCTATTCAAATTCTGAAACACCAAACCTGACAAAAGTGGAATGATGTTTTTACCACCCAACATCAACATTGTGTATAATCCCACTCTATATGCACGCTCATGAGCAAAATATATCTCTGCGATTGTTGCACTTGGCAAACATTCTGTTGGTGAGGCACCTATACCAGTAAGAACCCTAGCACCCATCAAACTGCCAAACGATTTCGCAGCACCACCCCAGATTGCACCCATCATAAAAATAAAAGTTCCTGCAATGTAAACAAGCCTTTTGCCATATAGTACAGCAGTGGGACTAGCAATCACCGATCCACATCCAAGTGATAACATAAACCCACCAACAAGATAAGAAATCGTAGTCAAAGGCTTATTAAATTCAACAACCAAAGTGTTCATTCCTGCAGCCAACAAGGGCGACATACCTCCTCCGAGAAAACTAGCAAATCCGATTATAAATAAACACAAATCTCGTTTCCAAACTGACCAGTTCAAAGGGTCATTTGGCGAATCGTGAGGCTGGGGGTTTAATATAACACCCGTTGTCGATTTCTTCATAGAATGGGCTTCATCTTCATCAATACCCTCATCAAGCATAATAATCGTACCAGTGACATCTCTAGCGTCTGGTTGTCGGATTCCCAACCGCGTACGCCGATTCCTGAGCTCTCGTGTCATTTGTATTTTATCAATATGAAGAAAACAAAAGGAAGCCGAAAGTTGGGCTTTCGTGTAATTGGGGAAAGGAAACAAGTACTTTTTGAAGTAAAGGAAACAAGTACTTTTTGAAGTAAAGGAAACGAGTACTTTTTGAAGGAAAGGAAACAAGTACTTTTTGAAGGAAAGGAAACAAGTATCTTTTGAAGCAAAGAAATTAAGTACCTTTTGAAGCAAAGAAATTAAGTACCTTTTGGCCCCTTTTGTACTAAAGTCGAGACCAAGCTCAAAATCCAAGTTGAAAGTACACTACACAATAGAGACAGATAGGATATTGTGAATGTTGTTTTATACTCCTATGCAACATGAGATATTTACTCAGCCTTACTACCCTTGAATCGTATTAGTTTTCTTTCTTTTTAATATTCTATTTTTTTTCTTCCTAAAAGAATGCATTAAGTAATATTTACTGGGGTACTGGAGAGAGCACTAGCGAGCGAAGCGAGCTAGGAGCACTTACTAAAAAAAGTCAACAGAGTAGAGCAAACTGTGAAGTAAAAACCAGAGAGTCCATTTCAGTTGCAAGAATGTTGGATAGTCCAGACTAGCTGTAAGTATTGCTTTATTGGATAACCGCCTCTTTTACATTCTGTTGTTGGTTGATGTCATCAAATTCCGATATTTTATTTTATTTTTTTCTTTTGCCTCGTTACTAGCGACTGTAGAGCAAAGCGAGATAGTGGAGCACCCCAGCTCTTATCTACACTGACTAGCTCTTGGAGCACTTATTAGCTAGCGACACTGTCGAGCAAAGCGAGATAGTGGAGCACCCCAGCTCTTATCTACACTGACTAACTCTCAGAGCACTTATTATCAAATGCTTCGAGAGTTATTAGAGTAAATACATTGTAACAAATGCTTCAAGAGTTATCAGAGTAGATACATTGTAACAAATGCTGTTTTCGATGCTGTTTTTAATGCCATTTTCAACATTTTTACGTTTTTTGCAACTTTAACTATAATTGTAATTTTTTTTCACAACCTTTCTTTACATTAATTTTTTCTCTTTTTACCTTTTCCTATAGTAATATTTTATTACATATCTTTTATCTACATTAATATTTAATTACATATCTTTTTTCTATAGAGCAAGAAGAAGAAAAAAAAAGTTTTTTTTATCAGGCGGTTTTGCAAAATGTGTTTTTTTTTTGAGGAGTCGAGGGAAGTTTATCACAAAAGTAAAGATGTAATGAAAATGAACCATTAGTCCACTATCGAGCGAAGCGAGATAGTGTCGCGATAGTGTCGGTGTAGTCGGTGCTTCGCTTGATAGTGTCGCTAATGTCGCGATAGTGTCGGTGTAGTCAGTACTTTACTCGATAGTGTCGCGATAGTGTTGCTAATGTCGCGATAGTGTCGCTAGTGTCTGTATAGTCAGTACTCCTCCACTATCTCGCTTCGCTCGATAGTGTCAATAGTGTCCATAGTGATAAGCGCTACCAATAAGCATTAACAGAGAAAATGTATAGTTACAAGATGAAACAATGGCTGCAAATTGAAAAGAACTTTTCATTTCAAGCCTATAAATCAAATGAAAAAGGGCAAACCCGGTAAAGAAACAAACTTGGTTTAAGCTCTTTACAAGATAGATATTTTCCGCTGTTCTTGGGAACTAGATTACCTCTACCGATTTAACTACAGCTTCCAAATCAATAAAACCATCCCATACAATATCAACAAAAATGCAGTAAAATCTATACCATCCAGTATTAACAAAATATAAAATCTATACCATATCATAACCAAAATGCAATAAAACCCATACCATATCGTAACCAAAATGCAATAAAACCCATACCATATCGTAATAACCAAATTGTCTTAAAAATCATATTTTCCCTCATCTATTTTCAATACTAAACTGCCTACTTTCTTCTTTCTCATGGCTCATAAAAATGTAATTGTCAGTGGCAGGTAGTGTACTCTATCTCGCTTGCTCGATAGCGGGTGGTAGTATGCTCTATCTCGATAGCGGGTGGTAGTGTGCTCTATCTCGCTAGTGGATGGTAGTGTGCTCTATCTCGCTAGTGTGTGCTAGTGTGTTCTATCTCGCTTGCTCGATAGTGGATGGTAGTGTGCTCTATCTCGCTTTGTTCGATAGTGTAGGTTTCGTTCCGCGTGAGAGTTTGAAAAATTCTCACTCCTCCAAAAAAGAATGAAAAAAAAACTTATTTGGAAAAAAAAAGTAAAGCAATATCAAAGTTACCCGCTTCTACTATTTGAGAAAGACATAAGAAGGCTAAGTCGAGGTAGACGTAAGAGAAACCATTATCTCAGGATCAAAAAAAAATATGTCAGGGCCACCACCTGTGTTTCGATCTACTTACTCAAACGTACGTTATCACCGGTTTCGCCGCTTATTAAGAGACAATTCCATTTCATTCTTAATGGACGCGTCACCTTGTACATTTTTTTTCCACCATTTTAAAAATGTGCTTTGCTTAATTCGTTGCTTGAAATACTAACCAACAAAACATTGTATAGACTGATGTGTATGAGTGTGATATGAACGAGTCGCCAATAATGAGAAGGTGCAAGGATGATTGGGTGAATGCCACCCAAATCCTCAAATGCTGCAATTTCCCTAAAGCTAAAAGAACAAAAATTTTGGAAAAAGGTGTTCAACAGGGCTTACATGAAAAAGTGCAGGGTGGGTTCGGTCGTTTCCAAGGTACATGGATTCCTCTTGAGGATGCACGTCGTTTGGCCGCAACGTACGGAGTGACGAAGGAGCTAGCACCGGTATTGTTTTTGGACTTCAATGACCCAGATCTTGTTATTCCCATGAAGCAGAAACCACCTCCCAAAGACTCAAGTGACGTTGTGAAAAGAAAGTACACGAAAAAGGCAAAACAGCCGGGTGAGACTCCTAGAAGGTACAAGACAGGAAAAAAGGCGGCAATTCAAGCCGCCGAGGAGGCAGCGGCAGCGGCGGCAGCGGCATCAACAGCACCACCAGCACCAATAGTAGTAACTGCTGCTGCTGCTGCTGCTGCTGCTGCTGCACAACAACAACAACAACAACCAACAGTAACAACTGCAGTTGTTGCTAATCATAATAATCTGATACCACCGACTTTTAATGATGCAGCCGCATTAGATGGAAATGCTTATAATATGACGTCGCGACAGGATTTGCATGTAGCCGACGCTATTGCCGCCAACTTACCTCAAATGTACAACATGAACCAGTCAATGCCAATTCCTATACCTCAAACTTTTGATCAGCGACAGAACAACGTCCCAGCATCTAAAGTACTTTCTAGACCTCCTGATATTTATCCAATGGAATTGGGACATGCTTCAATTTACGGACACAACATACAAAATCAGCCACTCTCAATGCAAAGATTTCAACTGGCTCAAATCAAACCACAGACTTTTCCTCAACAAGCATATCCTCCAGTCAGTATACAGCAACAAATATTTCAGCACAGCAAGCCACTGTCTTCTCAGTCATCGAATGATACAAATTGGTCGAATGGCTACGAACAGCGAGATAGCGATACGTCTGTCAACTCCACCCAGGATGACAGAAAATCACATTCACAAAATCACCAGTTCCAACCTTCCGACTTGAATTCAAGTGATGACAATAGTTATGCTTCTCAGCTATTGAAATTTTTCAGCGAGGACAATGCAGAAATTCCGCACTTTGTTATTTTCCCACCAGCCGATTTCAATATCAATGAACCCATCGATGACGAAGGACATACTCCGTTGCATTGGGCTGCATCAATTGGTAATTATGAGATGATTCATCTCTTGCTCTCCAAAGGGGCAAACCCCCTCATTGTTAACAACTTTGGTTTGAATCCTTTATCAAAGCTAATTTCATTCAACAACTGTTATGAGCTTCGAAACTTTGGCGATGTATTAAATGATCTTGAATTGTGTTTGATCAACACCGACATAAATGGTAGGACTCCATTGCATTATTTGTGTCAGTTTGCTAAAGTGAGATCAAAAATGGAAGGATTGAAATTTTATTTAAAGACTATATTGAACAAATTAACCATTTTAACGAACCGGAATCAATCTAGACAAGTGGACTTGATGAAGAATGTGTTGAACCATCAAGATGTTCGTGGTGATACTTGTTTGCACATTGCAGTAAAGTCTAGGTGTATACCTATTATACTGACATTGTTACGATACAATGCTCAAGATAATTTTGAGAACGTTAATGGAGAAACAGCACGAGAATTGATCAACTCATTGCCACAAAAAGATAAGGAATTACTATACTTGGAAATGAATGAACGTAGTGAAATGGATGGAAACACAAATTCACCAGCTTTTTGGGACAGCATGTTTACAAAGCCTCAAGATAACAATACCAATATCGATAACAATAACGATAACAACAGTAATAATGCTAATCATGCTTCTCAAGTTTCCAAACAGCAATTATTGTTTACTCCGGTGGCTCCAAGGCCCCACAAAGTTGAAACGCCAGATACGGAGCGTACTACAGTTGAGGATGACGATGATGTAGAAGATGAGGATGATGTAGCGCGTGTTGATCGAAAGCACCTTGAAGCACTAAATGATGATAAAGAAAACATTTTCATTGCTAAACATTACGAAGAAATTATAACACCTGTACAGCGTACTCAATACGGCTCGCTCCATAGACCGTTGAGTGTAATAACTGAAGGAGGCAGCGCTGAAATTCTTACAATGAACGATAGCCAACAAGCACACGAACAACCCATTGCGATGCAACAAGCAAAGACACCTTCAAAATCTGTTCCCAATCAATTCTGTGACAGTTTTGGGCGAAGTAACCGTCGCTCAAAGTCTTTTAGAATGCCAAATTTTTATAAATTGAACGAGGAAGGCCTGTTCACGCAAGAACAAAAAGAAATGCGTCCGGTACCATTCGAAGATTTGTCATTGATGCTAGCTGGTATGATCAAATCATATGGAAGCGCTCATACTGAGCAAATGCGAGCTCTTGAGACTGAACTTGCGACATTGGAAAAATCGTTGGCAGAGAAGCAGGAGGAAAATCAAAAATCATTGAAACATATCATTAGACTATTCCAAAGCTCAGGTATCGAAGAGGAGGCGGGCGATGTGAAGTCTGTTGAAGAAGCACATGCCATTGTTAAAAAGTGTGTTGAACTGTGCAAACAGCGTTTAAGCGAGAAGGAGGCTCAACTAACGCACGTTTTGCAGCGTAATCAAGCATATCAATTAGCAAACCTTGTTCAACAGGAGGAAATGGCAATTTTGGAACAACAGTCTAACGACACTAGTCAAAGCGAAGAAGATGATGATGGGTTTGTTAATGAAGAGAAATTCGACCTTGCAATTGAGCTTACTAGACTTCAAATCAAGAGGAATGAATTATTGTGCAAGATTGCTCAAGGTACAAAAAATTATGGTATTGATAGTGGCATGTATAAATATAGAAAGCTTTTGAGTTTGAGCTGTGGTATTCGGGTGGAGGATATTGATGGATTGGTCGATGGTATCACCGAGTCGTTGACTGAAACGACAAGGTAAAAACGAAACACTGTATATGTATAATGAATAGAAATGGACTTTTCTTTGGAGAACTTGCTTTGTTTCTTGATCAACTCTGATCAGTTGTCTATTCTAAGGTTGCACTTCACCAATTTGGCATTTTGGTAGCGCAAACATCAAGTTTGCATTTTTTTTGTTTTCTTTCTTTTCTCTCTTGAGAGTTCTTGATGGTTAGTATACTACTATTACTACTACAAAGAGCAATTGCAGCGACCACAACACTATAATGGGAAGGCATTCTATAAAAAGAGAGAAGTTGGCAAATACTTCTACTCGAACCCAACCTTTAGAAACCTCACGATTCTCGCCGACTAAATATGAAACTTCGGCAGCTACTTTAAAGAATTTTCCATCTTCAATTGTTAATGGTATAACGCGAGAAGGTGGATTATACTCATTAACGTTGAAATCAATAAATTGTGCTACATATGTCGAACAAGATTCTAACATGAGACGTGTTTTTAAGAAGCCGAAATTGGAGTTGCCAAAGATATCGACCGTTGACCTCAAGACAATGCGAAACAAATTGCAGAGCGACGTAAAGGACGAGGTGGAAAAAGTGAAAAATTATGATAAGATAGCATCCAAAAATGTAGAGTTGACTAATTTGAACAAGACTTTGGATCTTTTCTCAAAAAACGACGATAATGGCTTAGAGGATGTGGATAAGGAAGTAGCTAATGTGGTGGGTTCAGACGTTGACATTATATTGGTTAGTAATGGCTATAGAATAAACACAAGAGTGAAATTTCCACAGTTGGTGGTGGAAACCTACCAAAGTGTGGCAAATGTCGATTCAAATGCAAATGATGACATGACTGCTGCAATCGATTTGGCCAACAACACTTTGAAGATGTTGGAGAACGAAAATCTCAGTCAAACAATTAATCTGGATGAAAGTAACCTACTGCGGAACTCGAATAATAGTGAAATAGTTCCATCAGAAAATGCTAAAAGTTCCACCGAGGAAGTCAAGGTTTCACCAGAAGAAACTAAAACCGAAGTGAATTCTGGCTTGGTGTCTCTGACAAGTATACCTGAAAGTCAGAAACCCATTGTACCGGAACAAACCGAGCTATAGTCAAGGCTCTGCTGATTCCAAAATGTTTCTTTCCTTTTTTTTTCCTTCTTTTTTCATACATTCTATCAATACAGACCTAATAGTGTTTTATACAATGTCACCCAACACAATACCCTTTATTACCATATAATCATCAACCCCGAATTTTGACCCTTCTCTGCCAAAGCCCGACTCTTGAACACCTCCAAATGGTAAGGCGGCTTCCGATATTGCACCCGTGTTGACACCCAACATACCCACTTCTAATTCTTCTGCAACTTTGAACACCTTACTCACGTTTGTAGAGTAAAAGTAACCGGCAAGACCAACTTCCGTATCATTGGCTAATTTGATCACCTCCTGGTCCGAAGAAAATTTGATCAACGGAGCAACGGGTCCAAATGTCTCTTCTTGGAATATCAACATATCTGGAGTTACATCTCCCAAAATGGTTAGCTCATGAAAGTTTGTTCCAAGATCAGGACGCTTTGATCCTCCACACAAAATGCTTGCACCTTTACTTACTGCATCTTCAATATGACTGACAACCTTTTGCATCGATCTATCGTGGATAAGGGGCCCATGCGTGACCCCCTTGTTGAGTCCATAACCTAAAAGGGAATCCTTTTTTACCTTGTTAACAAACTTCGTAGCAAATTCGTCGTAGATAGATTCATGCACAAATATTCTATTAGCGCAAATGCACGTTTGTCCACTGGATCTGAATTTGGAGGTCACTGCCCCAGCAACAGCTTTTTCAATATCGGCATCTTCAAAAACAATAAATGGAGCATTACCTCCAAGTTCGAAGGATAATTTTTTCAATGTCGACGATGACTGATTCATCAAAAGTTTCCCAACCTTGGTTGATCCTGTAAAGGAGACTTTTTTGATGATTGGACTTTCGCACAATAACTTACCTATTGCTGCCGTATCATCTGTCGCCAAAATATTGACTACCCCCTTTGGAAAGCCAGCTTTTTCCACTAAATAGCCCAATGACAACGCGGATAGTGGAGTCTCTGAAGCCGGTTTGATGACGGTGGTGCAACCAGCAGCAATTGCTGCACCCAATTTTCTAGTGATCATTGCAAGTGGGAAATTCCACGGAGTCAAAATCCCGCAGACTCCGATTGGTTGTTTTAGAGCAAATATTCTTTTGCTAGCATCGGCAGACGGGATAATATCACCAGAAATCCTTGGAGCCTCCTCAGCAAACCATTGAAAGAATGATGCAGCATAGTTCACTTCCCCTAAAGCGTCAGCATATGGTTTACCGTTTTCTAAAGTTATCAAAGTGGCCAAGTCATTTTTGTTTTCAATCATCAATTCGTATAACTGAAGAAGCAAGTTCGATCTATATCTACCTGAAGTTTGCTTAAACTCATCAAACGCTACTCTAGCATGATCAATTGCCCTTTCAAAATCTTGCAAGGTCATTGACGAAACACTTGCAAGCTTTGAGTCTGGTTTGGGATAGAGAGCCGGATCATTGACATCAAATTTCTTGTTGGTAGAGCTCGCAACCCAAGCACCGTTGATATAGGACTTGGTTTTGAGTAAATCTACATTCTTAATGACACTAGCGAGTCTACCCGCAGAGCCCGTTGTCAGATAAAGCCTTCTTGAAATCATGATCAAGGGTGGGGAGAAACAAAGGGTGCGCTAAAAGTCAAAGGTGGAGATAGAAGAGGAAATTGGGCGTTTGGTTTAGCGAGGTTTTAAATTTATTTAGCAACCTGGTTAAATATATGGGATCACCATACCACCAGTTTCTGTCTACCAAAAAAATTGCTATCTTATCACTTGCGCGTATCGCTAGTAAACTTGAATGAAAAATTTATTTCTTTTTTCATCGCTAATGGGAAAAAGGGGATGAGGATTCCAGAAAGAGAAGGTTTCTCGTTTCCAGACTTGAGAAAAAGAAGGCTTTCCAGTTTTCAGAAAAGGAGGGGTTTTCCAGTTTTCAGAAAAGGAGGGGGTTTCCAGTTTTCAGAAAAGGAGGGGGTTTTCCAGTTTCCAGAAAAAGAAGATTACCAGTTTCTGAAAAAAGAGGCTTTCTTTTCTTTTTTTTTTCGATGGACAGAGAGGGAAATGTAGAAAGTTAATATATCTACCAAGTAAACAGATATATAATCTAACGTCAAAAAAGAAATGCAGTTTATTGTAGCATCTAAAATGTCAACTTTTTTCAGCAGTGAGCTTTTTGATCCGCTTGTCAATCATTTTTCTAGGATTCAAGGCAAAAAAGCATTTCTTATCAATTTCTTTACTCTTTTCCCGATCTGCTGCTGGCATATCTTTTGCAAGTTTTATGCATTTTCTAATGGATCTTACTAAGCTCTCATATTGTTCACGACCACTTGGCTGTTTCTTAGCATCTCTGTTTGCGTTTGCTGCTTTTGGATCTTCTTTCACTATCGTCTTCTTTGTATCTGCGCTATTCTTGCGTTTATCATCTGAACGGTGATTATCATTCTTCTCTGGCTTTGATTCTACTTTTACTTTTGCTTTTACTTCTAGAAGAAGAAGAAGAAGAAGAAGAAGAAGAAGAAGAAGAAGAAGAAGAAGAAGAAGAACTTCAACTTCTATGCCTTTTTCCTCGTCTTCCTTGTGGGTGGATCTTTCATCCTTTAAAAATTTTCTTTTCAAATACCTATCGGTTATTCTTCTATCAATATCATACATAGCTGCAAGAGCAATGTGAGGCGGGGCAAACAAGAACGCCACATTACTGGACATATAATACTTGTTTAGCCATTCTCTCGCAGAGTTGTATAGGTTCCCTATTGTGTCCACCGATACATCGTACATGATTGGAGCTGGATGCAATAGCTCTGCTTGAAAATCTAAAAAGAATCCATACAATGGTCGTATTGGATGATGCACAAGTAAAGTGAATTTCAAGCTTTGCAAGAGTATAAACTCTAGATTCAAAATGTCAGCAGCCTGTACTCCCTTCAATGCTTTCACAAATGAGTCTATGGATATAAAGTAATTTTCAGATTTTGCAGCCAAGAAGATGCATGTATATAAGACATTCTTAGGATGGTACTCCATTACTGAATTAACAAGGTAAAACTTTTTGAAAAAGGAGGCTGCGGTTAGTTTCACTTGGGTTGGCATTTTAAAAAAATTACATGTTGTGGTAATATTCTGAATGTAGAAATCTAGATAAGTCGACTCCTCTTCAGTAGTTAATAGGTTCATGATACTTTCATTTAGATCCTGGGGATGATTTTCAAAAACCTCAGGATTCGTGCTTTTAGCTGTGTGAAACGCCTCTAAGAACCGTGCTTTTGCCAACGCCCTACCCTTTTCATTAGACCTTGCTTTGGCCTGAGATAACTGTTCTGGAGTAAAAGACCATACTTCATACTGGGTTGACCTTCGATATAGATCATCGCCAGTTATTCGTTGCTTTTTCTTCGGCCTTCTTTCTCCATCCCGCAGTGAACGTTCTGCCATTTCTACCAAATAAAACTTTCAAGTTCTTTCCCCTGATTTTATTCGTCGAGAGATGAATTTCTCCTCAAAAGATTATTGTAAAAAGGTAGAAATGCTGAAATGGTTTTTTTTTCATATCTTTTCTTTAACAAGGAAAATGAGAATCAACTTGTAAGCCCATAATAAATAGAAAACCGATGCAAACGATAACACACTTTATAATGAAAAATGTCCTAATTTATATATGAGTTTGCTTGAGGAGAAAAACAGAGGAGAGAGAGAGAGAAAGAGAGAGATGGAGAGAAAAGTCCTTATGTAGTTATTAGTTAGGTCTTTGAAAGAAAAGGCACTGGACGCAAATATGATGATGGAAAAATCCAAGTCAAGTTGGCTCTCCGAATAGGTAGGTGACAAATATCATCAGATCCTTTCAGTTTATTCTTCTTCTTCTTCTTCTCATTAGGTCCTTTACACTTAAAAAGATGGCTCTATTCGCCATCTAATTTTTTCAGTTTATTCTTCTTCTTCTTCTTCTTCACCGTCATCACTAGATAAGCTTCCCACGTCACTCAACTCATCATCCTCATCCTCTTCTGCTTTGCCATCCTCTGTATCGTTCAAACTCTGAATATTTGTTGCGTATAGTTCTACATACTTTCTTACTGTTTCAAGGTATTTTTTTTCGTCTTTACTCATCAAATTTGACGCTTCAGTGTTTAATGGGTCGCTCGGATTGGCATATCTCAATAGCTGAGGTAGGAAATTCTCAAATATATTCAATAATCCAAACATGGGCGACCAAGTTTGATTGATAACATCCAAACAAACAGCACCCGACCCTTCGTCGATATTGGGATGATAGATCTTGTTTGTGAAGCCAATTGAAGGTGATTTAATTGGATATTGATCTGGGAGTTCTACACGTATCTTCCAAACCCCACCTTCATAAGGCGTATCCTTTGGTCCGTGGAATATCACGAAAAACTGCTGTATCGAGTCTTCAATTAGAGTCACGTCGTGGTCACTCATCATTAACTCCATTACATCTTTTTCAATGCGTCTTTTAGCGGAACTCATGGATCTACTATGTCTGTATAAATGTATATATATATCTTTGTTTTATAAGGGTGGGACTCAAAGTGTTTTATGTGCTAGTTTCAAGTTTTTTTATTATCTTGTGATGCAAAGTGATTGCTCTTGCCTATTCTTAGATGAAACTAATGCGCGGGTACAAGATTGGAAGGATCTGTGCGCCAGTTTTCTGTAATGGTCTGTGCGCTAGTTGTCTGTAATGGTCTGTGCGTCAGTTGTCTGTAATGATCTGTGCGTCAGTTGTCCGTAATGCTGTGCCCCAGTTGTCTGTAATGCTGTGCGTCAGTTGTCTGTAATGCTGTGCGTCAGTTGTCCGTAATGCTGTGCCCCAGTTGTCTGTAATGCTGTGCGTCAGTTGTCTGTAATGGTCTGTGCGTCAGTTGTCTGTGTAATGATCTAACGTGTATACTACCAAACCAGCTAGTATCTATGAAAAATTGGGGAAAAAAATCCGTTTTATAAGGGATACGAGATTTGGCAAAAGTGGTTTACAATAGTGAGTCGTTAAGAGGAATTGAAATCGTATGGTAGTTAATAGTTAATGATAGTGAGAGTGGAGTAGTGGTAGTAGTGTCAATAATTAAAGGGGGAGAAAAAAGAAAAAGACTACCACTATCGACACTATCGACACTATCGAGCGAAGCGAGATAGTGGAGCAGCACTGACTACCCCAACACTATCTACACTATCGAGCAAAGCGAGATAGTGGAGCAGCACTGACTACACCAACACTATCGACACTATCTCGTTTCGCTCGATAGTGGACTACACCAGTACTAGCAACACTCTCTCGCTTCGCTCGATAGTGGACTACACCAGTACTAGCAACACTCTCTCGCTTCGCTCGATAGTGGACTACACCAGTACTAGCAACACTCTCTCGCTTCACTCGATAGCGTCTCTACTGAGTTCCTTCAGCAACTCTCAAAAAATCTCTCTTTTATGTTATATACATATATATCGTATATGTATATGTGTCTATATGTACATCTTTTGTCCTAGAGATCTAAACATTACTAGGTACAAGCGTAAACAAACCCGTGTGTGGTTAATAAACTATATCGCTCTGCTCAATAGTCTATGTTCTATCCACCGGTTTTGTTACCCAGATTGCCCGATTCCCTCCATCTCTCTGTGATTTATAAATATCAATCTCAAGACAGATGGCACCAGAGATAAGGCACAATTAAATTTTTTCTTAGTTTCTCCTTTTTAGATAAATCCTCCAATTGCTGGAGGTCTAGATTTCTCAACTATTTGAAGAATCCATCTGTAACTCCAAATCTTTTTCCCATTTTCTCTTATAATAGATTTCGATGTAAATTCCGTTCTTAGAAACGACCCGCCGGGCAATCCACTTCTCGCAAATGTCACTTCGTGGTAATCATTTTCATTGGTATGATCGTTGACATAGGCATCTTGCGCCATGGGTAAATCTCTAGAGTCCACAATAATACCAGATTTCTTGACAGTTTGATGATAAGTCAAGTTTTTCAATGATCTTCTCTTTACTTTGAATCTTATCGTCAAGTGGTACACCGAGTACTCTGGTAAAATAAAGTAAAGTCTTTGAGGTATCGGATCCATATCTCTGGAAAACACAAGCGGTTGTTCATAACCATCTATCTTAATGGACATGGCCTCAAATCGAATTAACTCATTTTCAAAATCGGCTAGTAATTGTTCTCTTGTTTTTAGAGACATTCCAGAAAATCGGGCAAGTAAAAAATTAAAAAAAAAAAGGGTAACCACTGGGTTAATTAGTTTTGACCAAGTTAGTTGAGCGCTTGGCTAATTTTAAAGTCTGGAGTAGATTTCTGTAAACAGCCCCACTAAGTTTTAAAACAGCCCCACTAAGTCTAAAACAACTCACCAGTTCTTTCTCACCAGTTTTTTTTTTCTCTTTTTCACCAGTTCTTTCTCACTAGTTCTTCTTCACCAGTTCTTTCACACCAGTTCTTCTTCACCAGTTCTTTCTCACCAGTTCTTTCTCACCAGTTCTTCCTCACCAGATATTTTTATCTGATACGAGATTTCAGGTTAACGTGAATAGACGGATAAAGACATATATATATTGTAAAAAATTTCTCCATACTTTTCCTCTTCTCCATTCAATTTTCTCTCTCTCTTTTTTTTTTTTCCTTTTTGGGATGTATAACAATTTTGTTTGCATATTGAATGCATTTGCTTTTTCTGGTTAAGTTTCACATCCAATTTGAAAATTGAATATTGAATATTGAAAGGAGTAAAGGGGATTGCATCAAGTTAAGGTTGTTACTTTTCAAGAATATCGCCATATGAGCCCTTTTCGATTTCCTTTTTTACTTTTTTCACTACTTGCTGCTGATCTTCATCCAAGTCTTTTAGTTCATCATCTGATAATGCATACACTGATTGCAACAAGTTGACGTGATCAATAGATAAATTCTTCAACTCTATCGTGCGTTTGTTCAAGGTCATTTCTATTAGTTCTTGGTTCGTTGTGTTGGTGATCAAGCCAAGCTCAACTAGAGCTAATGCAAGTTGGGGGAACCTCTCAAGAAGCAACTGTGCACCTTTGGGGTTCTCTATGCTCATGGTTTTTATTTCCTTTAAGATCTGTAATGCCGAATTTGAGTCAATGTTGGAAAGCAAACTCGAGATGACCTGTGATGCATTCTGATTAGGGTGTATTTGCACTCCCAAGGGTAATGGCGGTAGTTTCACCGCAGATTCTTCTTCTGTGTTATAGCCACTTACCATTGAACACTTTAGAAACCTCCCATTTGGCAATGTCATGTAATTGAGGTTTCGTACCGCAGATCCCGCTGTCTCAACATCACCATAATTTACTATTGCATAACCTTTGGATTTTCCAGTCATCTCGTCAAATAATAACTTAACATCAAGAACAGGACCTACTGATCGCGCTATCTCTAACACCTGTTCCTCGGTATAATCGAGAGGAAACTTCCCTATTGAAACGCATGTACTTTTATTATCCATTCTTCTCTTCAAAAATAACAAAGCGCCTGAATTATCTCTATAATACAACTCTTCACCAACAAATGAAGAACAAACAAAAAAAAAATGAAAGAAAACTCGCTACTCATTTGATGAGGAAAAAAAAAAAAAACATTCAATTAAAAGGCTCAATGTGTACATAACATTTCATTTAATCATGGACACGAAGGAGGTCAAGTCAACCGTCTCAAATCTTGAAAAAGCAGTAGATGACAGTACTATTCTAAAACTACTCAATATATTGCACGATGACGTGCAGCCGACTGAGAAACTTCTTAGAGAGACCAAAGTTGGTGTTATCGTCAACAAATATCGAGGCCATAACAATCCGCAAGTATCGTCTCTTGTCAAAAAAATGATTCGTGGATGGAGAGATGCAGTGCAAGCTGAGAAAAACAGTAGGAAAAAGGCATCTGCATCCCCGCTGGCCTCGACATCAACGGCCACGTCTGTGGCATCAACTCCTCCTCCACAGAATAAAGCATCGTTATCATCATCATCAGCAACTGCACCGGCACCGGCATTAGCCACTAGATCATATGTTGGTCCAAGAGATGCCAAGAAAGACGGAGTCAATACTCAGATATATGACAACGAAACCCGGAATGCATCTGTAGCAGCGTTATACGGTTCTCTAGCTGTTGAAAGACAAGACCCTTCAATACACATACTAGCAATTGCTAGAGAAATAGAGAATGCGGTTTATATGGCTGAATACCTGAAAGTCAACGAACTGTATAGAAACAAGTTAAGAACATTTATCATGCAAATTCGCAATAAGAAGAATCCCGAGTTGAGAGAGCGGTTGTTGCTGAAACAGATAACATCAGAGAGATTTATCAAAATGTCACCTAATGAAATGGCACCGGAATTCTTGAAAAAGGAGATTGAGAAAATGCATAAGCAAAACCTTTTTGATGCACAAGGTGCAACCGAGAAAAGAGCCGTTACTGATAGGTTTACATGTGGTAAATGTAAACACAAGAAAGTAAGCTACTACCAGATGCAAACGAGATCTGCAGATGAGCCTTTGACTACTTTCTGTACATGTGAGAATTGCGGAAATAGATGGAAGTTTTCTTGAAATGCTTTCTTTTTTTTTTTTTTTTTTGAAAAAAAAACTTACTGTATTCTTTATTACTTCTTTTATTGTGTATGATTAAAAGATAAGATTCTTTGTCAAATATGAGAGTAAATCCACTTTTGTTACAATTTGAACAGGCTTCAAGTCCTCGTCCGTTATAATTGCGTTTGAATTAGTTTCAAAAAACTTGTTCAACACGCTCAACTTTGTATCCAAAGTAATAGAATCATAGGTTCTCTTTGTAAAGCCTGACTCTTTATTAACAGATTTGGATTTTTCAAAGTCTGCTAATCTCCTGAAATCGATAATAATCGAGTTTATGGAGTTGGTTAATTGTATTTTATGAGTAGACAATGATTTCAAGATCTTGGACAAAGTAATTAAACCAACGAGCTGACCAGATTTGTTCAATACAGGTAACTGATCGAATCCATTTGTTTGCAAGAGATCAAATGTCTTTCCCACTGTATCTGTTAAATTTACAGTGACAACGGGCGCTTTACCAGCAACCAAGTCTCTAATGGTTTTACTGCGTAAAAACTCTTCAGATTTGTTGGTAGTCTCGGTTTCTTCAACTTCAAAACCATTTGACTTCAACCATTCGTCATCGGCAAATTTACTCAAGTAAGATCTTATTGAGTCGGGGAAAACAACAACAACAACATCGTCTTCAGTCAAGTCTTTTGCAACTTGTAAAGCCGCTTGTAATGCTGATCCTGAAGATCCACCAACCAATATACCTTCTTCCCTAATGATTCTTCGAGCTAATTTGAACGATTCAGCATCATCAGTTTTGATCCAATCATCAACATATTTCCTGTTTAAAACGTCTGGTATGAAATCGTACCCAATACCTTCAACCAAGTAACCATCGGTGCTTGTATTCAAAGTCTCAGGTTCGGCTAAAATAGAACCTTTTGGATCAGCACCAGTGACGTGCACCTTTGGATTCTTTTCCTTTAAATATCTCGACATACCCGTTATCGTACCACCAGTTCCAGCACCTGCTACTAAATGAGTAACCTTACCTTCGGTTTGTTCCCATATTTCGTAACCAGTACCATAGTAATGAGCATCGGGATTAGCAGGGTTGGAATACTGGTCGAGAATGACCGAGTTAGGAATCTCCTTTTCCAACTTTTTGGCTACCCCAATATGAGATTCAGGAGCATCCCAGGCCGCTTCAGTTGGTGTTCTAATGATCTCGGCACCCAAAGCTTTCAAAACAGATACTTTTTCATTCGACATCTTCTCGGGCAAGGTGATTATTGTCCGATAACCTCTAACAGCACCCACTAACGCTAAACCAATACCAGTATTACCAGAAGTTGGCTCAATAAGCGTATATCCTGGTTTGATTCTCCCTTCCTTCTCTGCCTCCAATACCATATTTTTAGCAATTCTATCCTTTATTGAACCACCAGCATTGAAGAGCTCAACTTTTGCATAAATCTTGGCCTTAATCCCAAATGATTGCGGAATTCTGTTTAGCTTGACTAATGGAGTATTCCCAATAAGTTCCAAGATGTCCTCCTTCAATGGAGGAGGAGGGGGAGGAGGGTTGCTAGCGCTTACCATATTTTAACAACTCTAATGAAGATTTCTTGGGGGATGTTGTTTCGTATGCAATGAATAAATGAAAAAAAAAAAAAAGTTATGAAAAAAAAAAAAAAAAGAATTAAAACATCAGATGGGGTCCCAATTGTGTGGCGCGCTCAATTTATGTGATTCAGCGCTATACTCTCTCTCTCTCTCTCTTTCTCTCTCTCTTCCCCCATTAGGCATAATAAGGCTAAGGCCTTTTTATTTTTTTTTTTTTATTTTTTAATTATGATCCTCATAAGCTTAATATTTTACATTTTATTACTTCTGGGTCCTCTCCTGGGACGCCCTTAGTAAAGTCAAATATGGAAAATATACCCTTTCTGTCTAGGGTATATATTTTCCCACCATCTGCTGAAAACTGGACCGATGCGGCTTCACTGAACCTTTGGGCACTAGCCACGTCTCCTAATAGCACAATAATTTTTTTTGTTGATGAACTCTTTGTAGTGGAAGGCCGCGAGCTCAAGTGTGGCGATGATACAAGATACAATTTACCATCCTTGTCCAAGAATACAATGGCGTCTCCTCTAGGAGATATTGAAGCTCGATGTAAGGATGACCCAATCTCTGGAATTTTCATGATGACTTCTGATGATTTAATGCTCACGTTTTCAACACTTTTTTCCTTTTCGCTGCTTGCAAAAGAATTGGAAATACTACTTGTATCAATATTCGTCAGATTTCGTGATGAGATCTGCGTGCCTTCTAATCGTATTAATAAGGCAGGCCGACTGCTTAAAGAACATGATGTAATAACGATCGTATTTGAGCTAGAGTTGTCAAATTGAACGTCCGTAGTACCTTCGTTAGCCATCATGAGCTCATCTGCTCTTGAAAGATTTTCACCATCACTACCACTGCTTCTTCGTCCTCCTCTTCTTGTTTCTTCGGCATTTCGTCTCAGTGACTTGTATGCAATATCCGTCCAGATTAGTCGAGGCCTTTTGTAGTCCAAGCTTTGGTCGCTCATTAATTGTATTATGATATATCTTGGCTCCCAAACAGTCGCACAAATAAGGTATGCAGATGTTGAACTAAAGTTGATAAGCTTAATTGGATCGCGATAGGGAACAGTAATGGTTATTGGATCGAGGAATTTTATAGTCGTCTTTTCAAAAGTTTTCATTTGATGTAAAACAATAAGAGGTTGCTCTTTGTCAGAGATCCTTTCTCTTGCTGTTAAACCGCACGCAATTAACTTTTCATTTGGCGCCACTGAGAAACATCTTATTGGGAAATCAGTCAAGTAAGTATAGAT
Organism: Lodderomyces oxycetoniae; assembly: GCF_023343755.2. Taxonomy (NCBI): domain Eukaryota; kingdom Fungi; phylum Ascomycota; class Pichiomycetes; order Serinales; family Debaryomycetaceae; genus Lodderomyces; species Lodderomyces oxycetoniae. The sequence continues at coordinate 58,583 of NW_026055460.1, read as the reverse complement.
TGGCTCGCCAACTTCATAGCTTGACTTTGGATCAATATTGAAAACCCGTATTACACCTTTGGTACCAGAAATCACCAAGAAATTCTTTGTTAGTTGGCAAATTGCCTGGTCCCAACTCGAGAGCCGTTTTGCCAAATCTACATCGGATGTGCGATTGTCGTCAAAATTGACTTTGATATTGATATTGATATTATTATTACTATTATTATTATTATTATTATTATTATTATTATTATTATTATTGTTGTTGTTGTTGTTGTTGTTGTTGTTAAAGTTGGCCTTCTTTACTGATTCCCTTACACCAGGGATTCTCGGTTGTTTTAGGTTGTTGGGAGTTTCTCCGTATTCTCCAGACAGTTTTCCACAACAAATAAGTCGTGGTTTGATATGAGAAGTATTGATATCACGTAAAGATGACACATACTCGAAAAGTTCCCATTTCTTTTCACTAATTATCACAAATCGAGTAATCTCGGTGCCTTGCTCAAAGTCTATGTATGAAAATATAGACGAGTTTATTGCTTTCTTGATCCCATTTCCTGGCATGAATGGAATAATAGCTCCCAAGTGCAATCTCATTTGCAGTGTGGTAAATGAGGTCAATTTCCTATGGAAAGGAAAACATTTGCTATAGTTGTATTCCTTTTGTTCGCTTACATTGGCAAACAAAGTCTCAAAGTCCGTTTCTCTAATTGAAAGAGACTCAAAACCATGACGTCCTTGAGTTGCAGGAGGTGTTGAATGTACAGACATAGATGGTGAAAAGGATAATGGCAATTGAGCCTCTTTTGGTGGGCTATCTATTGGAGCAACAGCAGAAATGGAGACACCCTTTACTGCTTCAGACTGCTTCTCTTCTTTAGCAAACTTGTGAAATAATCCTAAAAAATCCATCGCTTCAGAGTGCAGCGTCTCATCTTGAGTTGGGTCAACCTGTAATGAATTGTCATCAAAAGCTTTAGAATTTTTCCTTGATAAATGTCGTCGGTGTCTATCACTATGTATATGCGAATGCGAATACGTATGAGAAGCTTGGAGTATGCGGTATAGCTTTCTCAATGGCTTAATCTCGGCTAATATACTGACACTAAACTTGCCGCAATTGGGACAAACATGTTTCTGGTTTCTTTCAAACTCAGATTCCGAGGCTAAACATCCACATGAAAGTACCGAGGCATCTGCTACTAAGATATCTTGACTATAACCAGGAAATCGTAGTAGATTTTCCAATGCGGGCCTATCCATCTCATTTCTTATACGAAATGAAAGAAGATATCAAGTACTAACAAGTTTTTTTTTTTTTTTTGGTTATCGCCGCGTTAGGAAACTTTACACAAGATCTCAATCAACCAACGATAAGAGAGAAAGAGAAAGAGAACAAAAGAGAGGTGGAGAGGCCAAATATGGGGAGAGGTGGAGAGGCCAAAGACGGGAGAGCTGATTCCAGAAGTAAATCCTTTTTGAGATTGAAAACACTAAAAATCCACTGCCAACTAAATAAAACCAGACTTAGCTCAGCCTAATCTACTCTGTCATCTCTTTCATTCAAGTTAATGCTATTGCCATTATAAGTATCAATCCTTTGGTCATTAGCATCATGAACTGTTTGAATTCGACTCATCGATACCGATCTAGGCGACGAAGCACGGGATTCCGTAAGTCGGGAGTCCAGTGTGAGTGAGTTCATATCATCTGTTTCAATACTGAGCAACGAGGAAGAGAAAGCCCTATCTCCAACTAAAAGCAGACCAGGGGCAACTGGGTAAGGTAAATCGATGTTGTCATTTTCATCATGAGAGCTTGGGCGCTCATTGCCATAGTTGGGGAAATCGTCAACACCATAATCGAAAAATAAATAAAGCGTAGAGGCCAACTTCCCTAACCCATTGTAAACACTTTTAAACCATCCCACTTTTTCTCCACCTGGGCTCACGTTACCAGAATTGGTATCCTTGAATATGGGTTTTAAAATTAGAATCGATCTAGGTGTTAGATCAAGATCTTGTAATGAGGTGGACTCTTGTTCCTCGGAATATGTTATTCGCGGCAATGTAGGTCTGTGAAAGGAATACCCCGTAGGGTGAGAAGTAGTTGCAAAAGCTGGCATATTGCTTGTTGAAGGTATAACTTTGACTTCGACATCTAGGTACTTGCGCACATCTTCGAGTGAATCTTGAGAGTCAAACTCTTTTCTAATGGTGCTTCCATCAAATAATTTGATTGCCAATGTACATCGCGGTGTTTTTGAGTTTTGCCCTTTTCCCATGCAGTGAGGAGGTTTTGATGATTCGGTTTTGGCCATTTCTTTTTCTGCCTTGATTTTGCTTTCCCGTTCTCTTTTATCTGCCTTTATCAAATCTCGTAGCCTTTGCTTTTCTAGATCTATTCCCCGTCTCTGTTCTGCTAGCTGCTCCTTGTATTTCTGAACCGATTTTTCGTGGTCACTCATTACAGGGTGAATTTGAGGAATTTGAGTTTGTGGGGATTGCCGAGGATGCGATGATGGTTGTTCCGGTTGTTGCTGAGGATGCGATGATGGTTGTTCCGGTTGTTGCTGAGGATGCGATGATGTCTGTTCCAGTTGTTGCTGAGGATGCGATGATGTCTGTTCCAGTTGTTGCTGAGGATGCGATGATGTCTGTTCCAGTTGTTGCTGAGGATGCGATGATGTCTGTTCCAGTTGTTGCTGAGGATGCGATGATGTCTGTTCCAGTTGTTGCTGGCGGTTTTGGTCAACTCTTTGTGCACAACTCACGTCATTGACGTGGTTTTCAAAATCTTCAATTTTTGCTTGGTAATCTATCACTGCTTTGAGTTTCCCCAGCACAACTATATAAAAACTGGGCACTTTTAAGTTACTAAAAAGTTGTTCAAAATATCTAAAACCAGTAGAATTTTGAACTAGTTTCAAAAGCACAAAATTGGTCTCAAGTTGTTCAAGTAAACTTGATTTGACAATAAATTTTTTCAAAAATTGGTCATTTGTGCTGAAATTTGTTTGATGTGCTAAAAAAACCAATAATGGTTTTCGCTCACTTATGGATTTCTGAACTGCTTCCTCTATTGACGTGCCAAACAGCTGGTATGGGGACTGTGTCATACTTCTCTTGCTTATACAAAGAAAAAAAGAAAAAAAAAAGAGAGAGAGAGAGAAGGGGAGCCCAGTAAACTTCTTTAATTAACAAGGTTATAAGGTGTGTGTATATAGTATTGATATATTTTTGAAATTTCGTAGTAGAGAAGAGTGACCTTCAAAATTTAGCACTCCTTAGTGTACGAAGATTAAAGAGGAAGAGAAGAAAAAATAAATTAACAATAATAAAAGGATCAAATTCGTATGTTTAATTTGCGATTAACGGTAAAGCCGGCTTAGTTGAAAGAATTTCAAGTGCCAAATCTACCATTTCTATTATCTCTGACATATCTGCTATATTTACCATTGTTTTCCATTTTCCCTTGGCAGGACCTGTTTGTCTTTTACAGGACTCTTTTCAAAGGTAATTGATTACCTCGGCAAAAGATTATTGTTCATTTTTACTCACCAGAAAAAAAACTTTTGTGAGAGAGACTAGAGAGACTAGACTAGACGAGTGAAACGAGTCTAGTCGATAGAGTGGAGAGAGAGAGAGACTAGAGACTAGACGAGTGAAACGAGTCTAGTCGATAGAGTGAAGAGAGAGAGAGAGAGAGAGAGAGAGACTAGTCGATAGAGTGTAGATAAATAGAGAGATTAGATAGATAGAGAGAGTAGATATAGACTATCTCGCTCTGCTCGATAGTCTATAGTATTTCGCTCTGCTCGATAGTCTATAGGTAGAGCTTCTTCTCTATGGGATCTTGGATGATAAGTAATATGGAAATCCCGTAAATTTGTCGCCTTGAGATTATACTATTAGCCTAGATTCAGCAACGCCGTTTTTCCAACTTAACTTGACGCTATTTGGAAAAGCTTGAAATGGATTTTTTTACAATTCTACTGACTAATGACACTATCTCGCTTCGCTCGATAGTGGAGAACACTGACTAATGACACTATCTCGCTTCGCTCGATAGTGGAGCACAGTGACTAATGACACTATCTCGCTTCGCTCGATAGTGGAGCACAGTGACTAATGACACTATCTCGCTTCGCTCGATAGTGGAGCACAGTGACTAATGACACTATCTCGCTTCGCTCGATAGTGGAGCACAGTGACTAATGACACTATCTCGCTTCGCTCGATAGTGGAGCACAGTGACTAATGACACTATCTCGCTTCGCTCGATAGTGGTTTATATACATATATATATTTTCCCTCTTTTCCTAAAACCGACTAGGGTCAAATAAATCAAGGTCTTTGTTTATACTCTTACAACATGTTTCCACCTCTTTCATCAACTGCAATCGCAGTTTTTCTACATTGAACATCTGGGAGCGTTTATAGGACAAATAGAGATTCTCGTAATCCCTATGCAAGTAATCAATATGTTTGCTCAACTCCAAGATATGGTTGTTTTTCTCTGCAAGTACCAGCTTCAAGTACTTGTTTTCAAATTCAAGCTTCAGCGAGCGTCTATCCAAATATTCCAATAACCGCTCAAATTTTTGCGGCGGATCCTGCTGAGAATTGGATTTTGCATGCTTTTCAAGCTCTAAATTCGCCAATTTTTGTGTAAGTTTATCTATATCCTTCTTAAGTGCGCAAACAATGTTCTGCTCCGAATGTTGTAATTCCTCCCAATTGATGGGTACTGTTGAAAGTTTGGTTTTGTTTGCTATTGCCAGTGTCGTGATCTTCTTCACTTCGTTGGCATAGTTTAACGTTTGACTCGTCTCCTCATAGTCAAGGGGTGATACACAAAACAACATACATGTTTTAGAATTGCCTGCCAAATTTTCTTTCAATATATAGGTCAAGACCGAATCTCGGTATGGCACAACTATGGAACTCTTGGGTTTGGTTGTTGCTAATGCATAAATACATCTACCCAATACCGTTAATGACTTGTTGATCAATGTGCCTTCCTTCACCCTTTCTGTTTGACCGTAAATCTGGGTCTTCTTCATCCTCTCTGAACCAGCGAGATCAACAAGTTTTATACTGGAAACCATCTCCTCACTAGCATCGCCGAAATCGCCATTGTTTTGGCTTTCAAATTTTGTCTGCTTCAAAGTAAGCGTGATCACAGCGTGTGATCGCGAACTAACGTCATTCATCAAAGTGCTTGCCGTTTTCCGCTTGTTGCTTCCAAATTCTAGTAGCTTAATAAATTGTGTATACTCAACAACTATATGCTCCTTCACATTCTCCACATATGGACCTGTCTGGGGATGCTCGCGTACTTTGCACTTGACGTCGGTTTCTTTGTTCAAAAGATCATTGACTTGTTCGTTGTAGATTTCAATGTATGAGAATTTCAACTCACAATTGATTTTTTGACTAACTAGTACTTCCATTTGGTCAAAGATATTTCGAATTAATAAAGGAATTACTCCAGGGTTTTGGTTTTCGCCCATCATACTGTACGTCTTTCCAGAACTTGTTTGCCCATAAGCTAGAAAGCAGACATTATAGCCCCCGAAAAGGTGGTCAAGAAGCCGCGGTCCCGTTCGATTATAAAACTGGTAATTATCAATGCAATTGGGATCCTCATCGAGCGATGATATACACTCGTCAAAGTAATACGTCTTGTCTGTGCCCGTTTTGCGATTGAAAAGTATAGTCCTACGAGTATCTGGAATCTTGACAATTGGACAATGCTCTTCACCATCAGATCCCGAGTCTTGCCGCTCCCTTGGTAGCAAGGGACGTACTCGAACTACAACCTTGATGTTGTTCACATCTACATCCATGGCCCCTTCAACTCAAACCATTAAAATTAAACATCTTGTAAACAGAAGAAAAAAAAAAAAATAAAAAAAAAAAAGTGCGCGTCATCTCGTAACCTTGCATTAGAAGAAGTTTCTTGAACAAGAGAAGAAAGTCGGATTGAAACAAAAGCAGACGTGGATAGAAGAAGAGTGGCTTTAATGTCTTCAAAGATTTTGGTGTTGAACCCAAATCCAGATAATTTGGAAAAAGTCTTTGAGCGAGCGAATATTCAAGATGCTAAAATCGGACCCTTTGCCGCGACTATCTTACTAGGGGACGTTTTAACAAAGGATCATCACGTACCTGGTACAGTGTTGAGGACAAGTACATACTTTTCTCAGGGTACTCAAGAAATCTCCAAAGATGTTGCACTTGAGTGTGAGAAATCTTCGTCGTCGCTAGCTGATATAACCGAGACCTTAGTCTATGCAAAACCTCCATTTAGTGTAATCAAATTAGTTTGTGGTGTCACAATGTTGATTATATCGGGAACACCTCTTACGCAAGAGACAATTGACAAGATTTCTAATATACAGATCAAAATAGATTTGTTGTTTACATATCACTGGCCATATTCTATTGCACAATTGGAGAAAGAACTAATGGTGGGAGATGAGCTCGTGGACCAATTAGTCAAAATAATTAGGCCCAAGTATCATTTTGCAGTAGGGTCATCAGAAGGTCTATATTTCGAATTACAGCCATTTTTATGGCCATCAGGTGAAGTGACGAGATTCATAAGTTTGGCACAAGAAGGAGGTAAAGATAAGTGGTACTACGCATTCAATTGTGTAGAGGAAGAGGAGGATAAAGATTTGGATATAATAGAGAACCCCTTTATAAGTAGAAAGAAAAGAACATTGGATGAAATGGACAACAACAGCAACAAGAAAAGGAGTGTTGCTAAAAAGACAAAGGTGGTTGACCCAGAGCAATGCTTTTTTTGTCTCAGTAACCCAAGCACTGAGACTCATATGATTGTTTCCATAGGAACATATACTTATCTCACCATAGCCAAGGGCCCCCTAACCAGATCCAGCAAAGACCTTCCCTTTTCTGGGCATGGGATATTAATCCCTATTCGTCATATACCTCAAATCAGTCATGAAGATCAAGATATCAAATTAGAAATCGATCGATATGCAAATACCCTTGTTTCTGCATTTTCAAAACAAAAGCCGTTTCTTCGATTGATATTTTTTGAAGTGAGCAGGCATAATAACGTGCATCATCATATTCAATTTCTACCAGTCAACGAATCAATCATAGGAAAGTTTGACAAATCGCTAAACTTTCGTGTCAAATTGAATAATGAAAAATTCAAACACAATCAAAAATTACAATTCAAAGAATTCATCTATCCAAGAGAAAGCAAAGAGTTGCTGTGCATAAAAGAATCCGACTTTATCAAGTTTACAATTTGCTCTAATAATAATAATAATGATGATGATACTGACGATTACAGAAAAGTGTACATTGCCATTTTGGAAAAGGACAAACCTGTTGATATTCATTTTCCGAGGCGTGTTCTAGCACATATGTTAAATTTACCAGATAGGATACGATGGGATAAATGCCAGCAGCTGAAAGTCAAGGAGATGAACGATTGCGAAGAGTTCAAAGCGTTTTATCGAGACTATGACTTTACGTAATTTTGTTTTTGCAAATCACTATTACACTTTGTACATTTACAAGTGAAAAACCATTCTTGTAAATTTTTCTGCCTTGTAAAAACGTCTTCGTCTTGATAGTTTCCATACTGGATGCACAACTCTTCGCCAGGACCAATATCTCGAAGTGTGACAAACTTCATGTCATTTTTGATGCGTATTTTTTTTATATTAGCTTCACACGAGTGGTTAAAGAAGGAAGCTGACGGGTAAACGGCAAATCCTAATAGCTCCTTATCTTCTGAAGAGCTTTTTGCGTGAGACCAAATACCGAATGCATTGGAGAGATTCTTGCCTATAATGTCTCGCACAGTTTTAGAATTTACAAAAGGTTGCAACTCCTTTGAGCAAGTGAGTTTGATGAATTTGAAAATGTTGATATATGATTGAACCAAATAGGGATATTTGCGATATTTTTCAGTCTCATTAGACTCTAGGGTGCTAAATAGTAGAAGCTCGAGATTCTCACTATTTGACAACTGTGGAGAATGCAGTAACTGCAGCTTGGTTTTGTAGAAATTGAATAAAACTTGTAGTACATAAATTGCTTCTGCATACTCGATTTCATCTAGACATGGTAGTGATTCTATTCTTTTAGATTCTTTCATAGAGTCAATCTCATCATTCCATAGATCAGCTAATTTCCAACTGTTGCGAGCATGTTCGTCAATGTCATCATCACCTTGAACAAGATAATTAATTTCCTTTTTAGCTTTCCTTAACCCTAGCGTGTAATACTTGTCAGCTATTAATAAATTTTCCAAGAGCACGCCGTTTAGGTCGACACATTCGAACCTTTTTCGGCACTCCTCACTACAAAAATACAATATAGAAGATGAATTCTTACCAAAAATTTTGGTTATCTTACTTCTCATCACCCTTCCGTGTTCATATTTGAAACACCAATTGCAAACTTCCTTCTTGAATAATCGCGATATGGTAAACCCAATAGGCGTTGGGCAATAATGGATCTGAGTTCCACTCGGTATCGGTCTTGTTGAAAAGCAACCTCTACCTCCATATACAGTATTCCCCACTATAAAAAATGGCGAAATGTCGATCTCTTTAAGATCTAGAGCAGCACAGTCCAAATTTTGCATTGACATTTTGCTCATCGCATCTTGACGAATTTTGAAAAAGAAAGAAAAAAAGAAGAAAACAAAAATCAAGATTCTGGTTTGATTGCAACTTGCTTTACACAACAATTGATAAAAATTAGTGGAGAAGGATACGAGACGTTTGTATGAAGAACATTAAAAGAGAATTGAGAATTCAAGTAGAAACAGCGGCTTCCAAAAAAGAAGTGGGTGTTGGCAGATAGTGTCGCTATGCAAAACTGTGAGAATATAAAATTAGTGTGCTATGCAAAACTGTGAGAATATAAAATTAGTGTGCTATGCAAAACTGTGTTGGTTATATATATTCAAAAGAAATGATTTTATTTTGGTGGTTTGTATAAACAAACCGTATTTTTAGAGGCGATACTATGTTGGGGGGAAAAAAGGTGAATTTTTCAAGTCGATAATTAACTATGAGAATGTAAAATTAGTGTGCCCCACTATCGAGCAGAGCGAGATAGTGTCGTAAGAAAGCAAGAAGAAGTGGGTGTCGGCAGCTAGTGTGCTCCACTATCGAGCAGAGCGAAATAGTGTCGTAAGAATGTAAAATTAGTGTGCTCCACTATTTCGTTCTGCTCGATAGTGTCGCTTGATAGTGTCGCTTGATAGTGTCGCTCGATAGTGTCGCTCGATAGTGTCGGTGTCGTAAAATCTCAATACTTTTCTCATTTTGTAAAATAGAGATCTATCTACCAGCAACTATTGACGAATCAACTTTTACAGGGTATTACACAAGACTCGTATTAATACGAGTTTAAAAAGGACCTAGCTTCCAATTTTGTACCGTAATGCTACCATATGTATATTGGACCAAATTTTAGTTCAACGATTTATTATTTTTTTTCCCCTGCGTTTGTGTAACACTGCAAATTGCAGCAATTTTTTTTTTTTTTTTTTTTTTTTCACTTTTCGATTTCGTGCTTTGCAAATTTTATTCGAAAGTTTAAATAAAATGCAAAAAAATATTTTGAACAGGTGAATCCCAGGAAGAGTGAGACAGAAAAGGGAGGAGGCGAGCAGATGGAAAAAGAAAACGTCTCTTATATTTATACACTTGCTATCTAAAAGTCCGAATCTCCTCTGAGTGGGAACTGAAGTTTGGGTTGATGAGGATGAGGCCATCTTCATTAAAACAAGCATTGGGACAAAGTCTTAGAGCCAATTATCCCTGGCACAAGAGGCTCTTTAGTGCCGGTCTTGTTAAATTCATCTTTGTAGTTGTTGTGGTGATAAACTTATTTTTCATAATATCATTTACATTTGATGTTCAAAAGATAAAGAAACAAAAGTCATATTTGTTGAATATCAAACTCCCCAATTTATCTTCAGAAGAAGAAGAAGTAAAAGAAACGGGTCTGGATACGTTTGATGTGAAAAACGCTTCTTCCCATAATGGTGCAGTGAAAGGAGGTGCTTTTTCTTCTTACGAAGGTAAACCAGCAATAATTGAAGTTGCAAATGATGACATCAAGTTTCCTTTCAACAAGAACAACTTTATTGCGAATAAATACAACAATTTCCCAAAGGACACACCTTATGCCAGTCTCAATGCTAGTGAAAGAATCATGTACAATCTTTATCAAGTTAGTCAAGATAAAGAAAAATACTGGCTAGGACACACTGAATTGACCGACTATGAAATAAAAGTGCATATTAAAGATTTCTTATACGAAAACTGGATAGGTAAACCAGTTCTATTTTATGACCCAAGGTTTACACTATCTATATATCTTTCAGAAATACGACATCAGTTTTTGAGAAAAAACCGACAAAATTCAACTCATCAACAAACAGGGGTTATTAGTGAGGAAGTGGTGGTGCCATTTGCATGGTCAGATTGGGTCGATCTAACAATGTTGAACGAGGAACTAATCAAACCGGAAAGTCAAAGGAAAAACTGTGAGTATATGAAAGCAACGCATCATATTCCTACAAAGTACCCTGATTATTGTATAAATAATATTGATATTGGTAAACAAGATATTATTGAAATGAAACTACCACTGACAAATCATGTTCCTGGGTTTGCTGTAAGGAGGTCCCCAACAAATAAAGCCTCTAATGAAGTTAGAATGTTAGAAGGTAAGTCTCACCTTTTGACATACGCATCTAACCCTTTGACAATTATATTTCTCACGGATGACGAGAATGGTGGCGTTTATGAGGTCAAGGTTGATAGTAAGCAAAGGATTGTTGATGGAGAATTGTTTGATAATTATTTAAGAGATAACAACATCGATAGGGATGAAGCTGGAACTATAACACTAAATCCCGTCAAAGAGTTTGATTTATTGGCCAAGCAAGTTCAACCAAGTTTCTTGAATTTAGAGGAAGACGATATTTACGGAATGGTTGCAAATACTAAGCAGCAGCAGCAGCAGCAGCAGCAGCAGTGGTCCGATCCTACAAAGTCTCGTGAAGTACATTTGCCTTTACTGGTGTTTGACTATCAACAGGATGATATTGACACACAGATAAAACATTTCGAAACTAGGTTAAAAAAATTACATGACTTGACTACCAACGAGTTAACCTTTAATCTAGAAATGATTAACGAAATAAGGCTAAGTAGAAAAGAAAAGTTATATTATGACGGATTGAAATATGCCAACAAGTACAGCTTAAAAAAGGAACCAACCCATTTTCGAATGGCTAGACTAAATTTTGGCAATAAAGAAAATGACCACGATGCAGGGTGGCACTATGAATGGAGGTTTTTCAATGGTGGTTTGAAATATGTGAAAAAAGGATGGAACGAGGAAGAATTACAAATTAGAGAAAAAGTCTTGCTCGATAGAATTTTGAGGAATTGGTTCAAATTTGCTAATGCCAAAGGGATTTTATCGTGGATTGCACATGGACCGTTATTATCTTGGTATTGGAATGGGTTGCTATTTCCATTTGATGAAGATATAGATATTCAAATGCCCGCTACAGAGTTGGCTAGACTTTCAAGACTATATAATCAGACTTTAGTGGTTGAGAATATTAATGAAGGATTTGGGAAATACATGATTGAATGTTCTTCCTTTATTCATCATCGAGGCAAGTCGTATAAAGAAAATCATATCGACGCAAGGTTTATTGATATTGATACTGGATCTTATATTGATATCACAGGCTTGGGTGTTAGTGATGAACCCGTACCCGAAAGATATAGTGAGTTGATACGTAAAAATGAACTTGAGGGAAAACAAAGACAAATTTATAATTGCCGCTTTCCACATTTCTACTCACATGAAGAAATATCACCATTAAGGTATACAATGTTGCAAGGAGTTCCTGTTTATATACCCAATAAAGTAGAAACTATACTAAAACAAGAGTATTCAAAGGGTTTAACAAACTATGAATTTGAAGGGTTTTTTTTCGTTGATGCCTTGAACTTGTGGATTCATTATAGTAAATTGGAGTTTCTATTCCCCGATGAGTCATTGTATAATTATAACAAAGTATTAAACGTGGAGAAATTTACTGAATTGATAAATGGGCTAAGTGAAGAAAAGATTGTTGAGTTATTGGAGAAGGATAAGGATATTTTATTAGAATACTATTTAACTAAGGATGTAACAGACTTGCACAAGAAAGAATTGTTTTTATTGTTCAATGCTGTTAATGATACATCGTGTTTAATCAGAGATATAGTGAATATGAAAACAAGTTTGGAAATCAGTTCAAATGAAGAATACCATAGGTTAACCTCACAATTTCAATTCAGGCCGCCACTTAGAAAGGCTTTATTTAATTATGAGGCTATTGAACAACCTCGACATCATTAGAAATTGTTTAGATTTAGACTTTATAGTAAATTATAGTAGTATATGCATTAATTAGAACATTAAAAACTAAATTACAGGCGACACTAGGGAGCGAAGCGAGCTAGTGGAGCAGTATGTAGAGAGGTTAGGTAGGATTAAACATTGGCAAAAAAACCCCTTGAAACAGATATATTTAAAAAAGACAAAAAACACCAATAACCGTCCAAAACCGGTTAAAATCCATCTATAGGTCAATTGTTACTGCCGACACTATCGACACTATCGACACTATCGAGCGGAGCGAGATAGTGGAGAAGCACTTGATAGCAACACTATAGACACTATCTCGCTCCGCTCGGTAGTGGAACTGCACTGAATGTCACCGACACTATCGAGCAGAGCGAGATGGTGGAGTAGCTCTTACAAGCAACGCTGACTAGCTTGTTGCAACACTATAGAGCAGAGCAAACTCGATAGGGGAGCATACTAGCTTCCACCCTAGCTATTACAACACTATCAGCTCTGCTCGACAGTGGTGCAATACCTTACCCCTTAATGCCACCCTAGCTAAAACAACATTTCTTTTTTTCTTTCTTAGTATAAGCAAGATGTAGGTAGGGTCTTTATTTGATGCATGTCTAAAACTATTTGTACACTAAATAATTGTGTTAATTAGTACAACATACGTATTAGTAGGCTCTACATAAATGTAGCCTTACCAATAATAAAATACCATTAAAATTAATACCAGACTACAATTAAACCCAGTTGCACTTGGTGCTTGCTCTGATGAAAAGAAAGTCATCAAAAAATGAAAAGAAAGTCATCAAAAGAATATGAAAAAGAAAGCCATCAAAAGAATCTGAAAAGAAAGTCATCAAAAGAATCGTTGAGGTAAACTTAAACTTACAGCTTCTATATAATTAGTTAGTTCGCACTACTGCTATTTTTTTTTCTTTCTTTTAGTAGATTTATTTTAACTATTACTTTTCTAGCACAAAGTACGGCATAACCTGACCTAAAAAATAAGGGGCGGTTTAGCACTCACGCGAGATGGCAAAATATGTTGCTTCGATTCAAGCATCAACTTTAGGCCGAGAAAAAGTTTACATTTTTTTTTTGCACTCGCCGTGCAATGCCAGTCAGGACAAAAGTATTTCGACTTGCGAGCTATTTCTTAGATATAATCTGGTCCTCCATAGTTAACAGTATAAGTAAAATATTTAATAGTAATTCTCCTTTAGCAGAAAACACACACACATACACTGAGCTTGGTATTTGTTTGTTTGTTTATTTGTTTGTTTGTTTGTCTAGTGAAGAGTACTAGTGTGCGGTCCTTTAAACACACATGATTGAAGTTAAAATACTCAAGCACATCTTCTTAATAATACTATTTATCAACATATTCTACTTTATCAAAGAGTACCAACTAGAAGAAGAAAGAGTACGACAGTTGGCCATTAAACATGTAAGCTCGGTCAAGTATACAACAGACGATGAGGTTGACTACGATCGATCAAAGGAGTACCATTTACTAAATACAAGTCAGAAAATTGCCTACTTGTTAAACAGCGTTGAAGAGAATCAGAACAACCATTACTGGTTGGCTGATGTCACCGTTGAGCAGCCATCAGTTGTTATCAACCCATATGCATATCTCCCTCCCAATGAAAATCTACCTCGCAAAATTCCAACTTGGTATGATAAACCAGGATTATTCTATGAGCCAAGGTTTGTACTTGCTCTATATTTGGACGAGCTAAAGCACCAACTACAACTGAAAAATCCTAAAAACGAAAAAGCAAACGATCACTTGATAGTGATGCCTTTTGCATGGTCAGATTGGGTAAACTTGACCTTATTGAACGAAGAAATCTCCAAACCAATGTATGAGCGAAGAAACTGCAAGTCATTACAACTGCGCGCTAATAAAAAGACAAAATATCCTCACTGGTGTAAAGATCTTGTTGATTTAAATGATGAAGAGGTGGAAGAAATCGGACTATCTCGTGAAGAGATGCCAGGATTTATCGTGCTAGACTCACCAATGAATAAAGCACATCACAAGGAGGTTATGTTGCAAGGTAAAGGTCACTTGCTAACTTCACTAGAAAATCCAATTTCAATGATCTTTTTAACCAAAGACGGTACATATGAAACGCAATTATCTGATAAGAGAGAACGAATAGTACAAACTGACTTACTTGAAAGATACCTCAGAAGAAGACAATTGGATCCGTCAAGTGGAAACTTGGAATTGATTGAATTGAATCCGCAAAAAGAGTTTAACTTGTTATTGGAAACCATTCCTGCAAGGCCCTTGGATGAAGATGATGATATCTACCAGATGAGGCAAATTACAAGACAAAAAGAATTTAACGCGTCACGTGAACTACATCTTGACAAAGATGCTTTCCATTACAAGCAAGAAGCAATTGATGAGCAGATTAGTGATTATGAACTAAGATTGAACAAAATACATGAAGTGGTGACCAATGAGTTACGGTATGATCCCAAGGTAATCGATGAAAATAGACTTTCTAGGCATGAAATAAATCATTACAATGGTTTAAAAACAGCGAATCATTTCCCCATTGCAAAAGAGCCAACTTACTATAAACTTGCCACATTGAAGAAGGACAAGACTAACAAAGATGCTGGGTGGCATTACGAATGGAGATTCTTCAATGGAGCTTTGCGCTATATCAAGGACGATTCTTGGACCGTTGAACAGTTGGAAGTCAGGGAGCAGATTATACTAGATAGATTACTACGAAATTGGTTTAGATTTGCTGAAGAAAAAGGGATAATCTCGTGGATTGCACATGGACCATTATTGTCTTGGTACTGGGATGGTTTAATGTTTCCTTTTGATATCGATATTGATATTCAAATGCCAAGTTCAGAATTAAATAGGCTATCAGCAAACTACAACATGACCCTTGTTATTGAAGATTTGAATGAAGGATATGGGAAGTACTTGATTGACTGTGCCACTTTTCTACACCATAGAGATTTGGCTGCTAAGGATAACCACATCGATGCAAGATTTATCGACATTGATACAGGTACATACATTGATATCACGGGAATAGGTATCAACAACGAGAGACCATCGCCCGAATACGATGGCTACATTAAGACAAAGCAACGTAAAGGAGAATCAATCGAACTATACATGGACAGGAGGAAACATTGGTTGAATTTTGAGAAAATCAGCCCTTTACACTATTCACTGATTGGAGGAGTACCAGTATATGTACCAAACGATATTTTGTCAATGCTAAACAGTGAATATTCTCGAGGTACTAAATCACTCTATTTTGAAGGCTACTACTATGTACCATGTCTACGATTATGGCTAAAGCAGTCGAAAATAAAATCAATTTTTAAGCCCGAAAAGTATATGTCCAAGACCAAGGAAGGCGAACAAGATAAATTAATAGAGCTAGTGACTCAGTTGGACGATGAAGGGAAATTGAGAATTTTAGAAATGAATGAAGATGTACTAATCGAATACTATTTAACTCACAAGTTAACAGCCTTACATGAGATGGAAAAAAAATTTATGTTTGATCACTCTTTGCAACAGCTGGTATCTGATATACTGGGGAATACAAAATATCATGAATTAACATCGAGGTTCAAAATGGGGTCTCCTTTAAGAAAAAGTTTATTTGATTTTGAGAGTTTTGGTAGGTTTAAACATATGAGTAGGGTAATAGAGGATACACCAAGTGAGGAAGTAAATAGTGATAACAATGCAGAAGAAGCTATCAATGATTATCAATTCGAACAGGACCTCAATGGGAAACCACATGAAATGAATCAAGGAGTTCGAGTTGAGGAAGAAGTACAAGATGAAGCAATGGCAAAAGAATTTGATGAATAGATACACGAGTATAATAGGCAATGGGGAAAAAAAAAGAAAAGAAATTTCTGATGATGAGCCCAGAGGAAACATGTGGGAAAGAGTACCCACCCTTGCTGTCACAGAAAGCTGCTGAGTGGTGAAATTTGCGTATAAATACACGAAAAACGTAAATACTTTACTTCTTCTGCTTATCTTTTTTTACTCTTCTTCTTTGCTAAGGACGGCTTTCTTTTATTGTTTTTTGCTGTTTGACCATCTCTGATAAATTTACATTGAAAAAAAAAATTGAGATTGAGCGAGAATATCCACAGTACCTCCTTTCTCTCAGCGTGTTTATGTCGAACCACATTTGCACAATATTCAATAATATGTTTAGGATCCCTTTAAGGCGTACCGGTGTCAAGACCGGTACTTTATGTATAAGACCAATAAGATCTTACGCGATCAAATACACGAGGACAACTTCAACAGCTTCTACGGCTGGGAAAGTCTCGAAAAAGGCAGTGCCAATAGAAGTGGCCAAAGAAGAGGTGGGAGGAAAAGAAAGTAACTCTGTTCTGAACGGAGCAAAGGATACATTTGAAGATATAAAAGAAATGTCACAAGACTCGCCTAATCCTCTTGAGGATTTTCTCCAGCCTCGGAAAAATGGAGTTGGTATAGACTGGGCAGATTCATTCCACGGAATTGGTTCTAAACCGTTTTCCAAAGAAGCAGCCGATATATTAATGGCCCCTGTTTCTAAGGAAGATATTGAAATCAAACCTGATGGAATATTATACTTGCCCGAGATTAAGTATCGACGTATATTAAATCGTGCTTTTGGACCAGGTGGATGGGGTTTAGTACCACGTAGTGAGTCGCTTGTGACAAATCAACAAATATCAAGAGAATATGGTCTTATTTGTCATGGTAGACTAGTGAGTATTGCTAGAGGCGAGCAAGATTATTTTGGTGGCGCCGAAAAGATTACCACTGCACTAGAAGGCTGTAAGAGTAATGCATTAATGAGATGTTGCAAAGATTTAGGTATTGCTAGTGAATTATGGGATCCTGATTTTGTTAGAGATTGGAAGCAAGAGTATTGTGAAGAAGTATGGGGCGAGCATTCGGTTACAAAGAAGAAGAGAAAGTTATGGAAGTTGAAAAGAGTAAAACTGTTAGCACCTCCTTACCAAAGAGCTTGAGAAAGAAGAAAGCTGACAAAATAGAGGGGCAGTTGGTGCTATAAGAAATAAAACCTGATTGTCCGATATAATAGACACCTTTCACTTTAATGTACATAGTAGTAATAGTAATCGTAATAGTAGTGGTAGTGGTAGTAGTAGTAGTAGTAGTAGTAGTAGCAGTAGCACATTCGACACTAGGGTTTGAATATTCCACGTCCAACACCCAATTCTTGAACAGTATCAGTCAATGGTCTTCTTTGCCAAATATCCCAGAAACTTTGCTTTGGTAAATCCTTATCCACTTGAGCGGACTCATATTTAGCATTATATGAAGGGTTACTCGTAGATTGAGCCCAATATGCTCTATCAAAGATTGTGGCCAATGAAGTACCAAACACACCAGTCAAGATTTTATGCTTTGGAGGCATGCTTTTGAAAGCTGCAGTTAAAACTATCGTGTTTGCAGTAGCCAACCCCCAGAAAGTGTTCCAACAATCATTCTTCTCTCTTAAATTGGCTAACGAGCTTTGCATACCTTTAGCGATTGTGAAGAAGGCCACTGCCGATAGTGGTATTTCCAATTTGAATGTAGTCCGTTTCCATAAATACAAAAACCCATACGACCCAATAGTTGTGTAAAATCCAAATCTAAATAACTGTGAAACTTGTTTTCTTGTATCTATGGGATGCCATTCTGGATACCCTAAACCTTTAGAAAAGTTCCCCAAGGGATTTGGGTATTTGTTTGAAGCATCTGGAAATGTCACGGCTCCCACTGAGTCTGCTTTCTCAGACATGCTTGGAAAAATTCGCTGTACTGATGAAATGAAAAATGGTTTATGTTTAATCAATAATAAAGTCAACTTTTTCGTTTTTCCCCTTTACTATTAAAAGAATTACTTGTTTCTAGCCCAATCAAAAAAAAAAGAATAAAAATCAATTTTTTTTTTTAGATCAGATTGATTTCTTTGCTATTTGCTTCCCTAAAGGGAAGTCTACGCACGACTAGCGAGCAAAGCGAGCTAGTGGAGGACCACTAACTAGGCACCTCTGACTAGCCTTGCAACACTGACTAGCTTGTTACGACACTACCAACACTAGCGAGCGAGGCGAGCTAGTGGAGCAGCACTGACTAGCCTTGCAACACTAAGTATCTTGTTGCAACACTGACTAGCTTGTTACGACACTATCAAGCAGAGCGAGATAGTGTCAATAGTGTCGGTGTAGTCAGTTACTCTGACTAGCTTGCTATAACACTATCTCGCTCTGCTCGATAGTGTAGTGTCGATAGTGTCGATTCTTGTTAGAGTAGATTGTAGTGATTCTATATTAGTAAGGACGTTTATTAGTTTGTATACAAGTAGTTGAAAAGCCGCTCTTTTTTGGGCTTTTTTAATGGTAATCAATACAGCATAACAGCGTAACAGCGTTATAAAAGTGGTGGGGATGTGAACCGGAGTAACACTATCGAGCGAAGCAAGGTAGTGTCGTCAGTGCTGTTCCACTATCGAGCGAAGCGAGCTAGTGTTGGTAGTGTAACAAGCTATTCAGTGCTGCTCCACTATCGAGCGAAGCGAGCTAGTGTTGGTAGTGTAACAAGCTATTCAGTGCTGCTCCACTATCGAGCGAAGCGAGCTAGTGTTGGTAACAAGCTATTCAGTGCTGCTCCACTAGCTCGCTTTGATTCCTGGTGTACAAACAACATTTGTTTCTCCACATACTTCCTTAATAGGAAGTCGAACCTTTAATTTTTTTTTTTTTTTTTATTTTTTTTTTTTTTTGCAAATTTTTTTTTTTTCAGTTTCCCTTGAGAAGGTTGAAAAAAATCCGATTTTATGCGACAAATCTCCTTTATAGCTTGATTTGATTTCTTTATTTCCAAACATATTCCATAAATTTGCTATGAACAAGGCATTAATCATAACAGGGATAGCAGCTACTGCTTTAGCAGGGTATGTTGTATACTTTGATTACCAACGTAGAAACTCTAGCCAATTCAGAAGGTCATTGAGGAAGAAAGCTGTCAAACAAAAGAAAATCAAGGAGGAACAAGAGAAGAAAACTAAGCAATCGAAATTAGATGCAGTTAAAAAGGCTCTTTTAGAAGATTTGAAGAAAAACCCAATTCCAACTGATTTGAATGAGAGAGAGGCCTTTTTCATGGAACAAGTCGCAACCGGTGAGCAAAAGGGAAAAGATAATGCAATTGATGCAGCTATTTGTTTCTATAAGGCATTGGCCGTGTATCCTAATCCTACAGATATTTTGGGCGTTTATCAGAAATCCGTTCCCGAGGAAATTTATGAATTGGTGGTAATGATGATTGCCGTATTCCCTCCAGCATCAGTATCTAGCATCTTGAGTAAAGGTAGTACTGGTCTTGGAGATATGAAACCTACCGAGGAAGATTTAGACTGAAGCGGTGCAAATTGAAAAGCACATAGGTTATTTTAAGATTGCATGTCTTTTGGTTATTTTTGTAAATGTATACATATATTGATAATTTTCAACTAAATTGCGTTTCCTGCTTTTTAGTTTTCATTTATTATTGACTATTTTTTTTTTTTTTTTGGAGTTTTCTGATCAAGTGATTTTCAAGATCTGATGATGTCAATGTATAGTTTTCGAGCTCTTTGGGACGGTTCCTAATTTCGGTGTACCAAAGACGAGTCCCATTAATGTATTATGGGGGGGGGAGGGAAAAAAAAAATTCTTTGTACACGGAAATTGTAACAAGAGAAGAGGAAGAAGAAAGGGTTCTTACTGAACGTAAAAGGAGTCATGAAAGTTTTACTTCATTTTCTCGTTATCACGTCAATTGCAACTTTAGCAAATACATATAATTTTTCAGCTAATTCAAGTGAGTTCCAATATCAAGGAGTCAGTATAGGCGGTTGGCTAGTCTTGGAGCCCTATATAACGCCCAGTCTTTTTAAACAAACGCTAGCTTCGGGAGAATCGGAAAGCGATCTTCCTGTTGATGAATACCACTTTTGTAAGAAGTTAGGTCAAGAAGAAGCACAGAAACGTTTAACCACCCACTGGAGCACGTTCTACAATGAAACAGACTTCCAAGAGATCAAGCAACATGGGTTAAATATGGTGCGATTGCCAATTGGGTATTGGGCGTTTGAAAAATTGGATAATGACCCATACGTTTCAGGAGCCCAAGAGTACCTTGATAAGGCCATTGAATGGAGCTCCAAGTATGGTTTAAAAGTTTTGATTGATTTACATGGTGCGCCCAACTCTCAAAACGGGTTTGACAACTCTGGCTTGAGAAATATTGGATTTCCAGGCTGGCAAAATAATACTGAGTTTGTGGACCTAACGGTGAGAGTTTTGAATCAAATATATGAAAAATATGGAGCTAGCAACTATAGTGATGTGGTTCTTGGAATAGAGGTTTTGAATGAACCACTTGGTCCCGTATTAAATATGACTGAGTTGAAAAGTTTTTACTTTGCAACTTATAACAACTCGAGAGAAATACAAGAGGTTAACAACACTATATTTTTCCATGATGCATTTCAACCAATTGGATACTGGGATGAATTTTTCGACAATGGTGAAATCGGTCACTTCAATAAGTCGTTGAATCGTACCGGTGCCCCTTCCACCACTATTGATTCAACATTTTTTAACAATTTGATTGTAGATCACCATCACTACGAGGTCTTTGCAAGTTCGGTGGCCGATAACATAACGCAACACCTTGTCAATATCAAAAATTATGCAAATTCCATTGCCAATGAAACACAAAGAGCCATTGTAGGAGAATGGTCGGCAGCTTTAACAGACTGTGCACCATGGTTAAATGGAATTGGCTTAGGTTCAAGATATGAAGGAACTGAGCCTTATACTGATTATGACCGTGTAGGAAGTTGCTCAGCAGTGAACAAAAACCCACAAAAATGGTTTAAGCATCAAAAAAAAAATTATAGAAAATTTATAGAAATGCAGTTATATCAGTACACTGAAAACACAAGTGGATGGATCTTTTGGTGTTGGAAAACCGAAGGTGGTGGTGCTACTACTGAATGGGACTTTAAGCAATTGGCGAAATTGGATATTATGCCGCAACCATTGGACAATTATAAATACATAAAGAATGGGGTGGACGTCAGCTCCAGCTCTTCTGGTACCTTACAATCAAACAGTGTGCTTTCTGCCTTATTAGTTATGATAACCTTTATAATGGTTTAAATACAGTGGGAAAAAAAAACAAAAGAAAAAACTATATAGACATTTTGTACCTAATAGAATATGGCTGCGAAAAAAAAAAGGCCAAAAAAAAAAATAAAAAGAAAAAAATAAAAAAAAAAACTTAATCCACAAACAGTCTGGTAGCGGCGCACACAAGGATGATTTAACTATATATATAATTTTTTTTTTTTTTTTTTTTTTTCAAAGTTCGTTCTTTCAACTAGTAGGATTATACAAACATGGGTAAGTCAGTCAATGTTGCTATTATTGGGTCTGGTGTTGTTGGATCTGCGTTCATAAGGCAATTGAAAAATTTAAAGTGTAAAATCGCATTCAATGTGGTTTACTTGGCCAAAACTTCCAAAATAGCCCACTACAGTAAGGACTATAAACCAGTTGATTTGGCAAATTTGGAAACTGCACAGGTGCAACCAACTCTCAGTTTAGATGACTTGGTCCAGTTTTTGAAAAACGCCCATAGACCAACAATTTTAGTCGATAATACATCAGATGAAACCATTGCCAATTACTACCCAACTTTTATCAAACAAGGAATTTCAATTGCCACGCCAAATAAAAAAGCATTTTCTTCAACATTGAAGATCTGGAATGATATTTTTACCAATGCAGAACAGGACGGTGCTGGGTTGGTATACCATGAATCCACTGTAGGTGCAGGATTACCAATCATTGGTCCTTTGAAAGATTTGGTTTTGACTGGAGACAAAATTGAAACCATTGAAGGTATATTCTCTGGTACATTGTCCTATATCTTCAATGAGTTCTCAACGCCTGAAAAATCAGATGTCAAGTTCTCTGACATTGTCAAAAAGGCGAAAAATTTGGGATACACCGAACCTGATCCAAGAGACGACTTGAATGGGTTGGACGTGGCAAGAAAGGTTACTATTCTTGCTCGTTTATCAGGATTTGAAGTTGAAAGTCCAACTAGCTTTCCGGTTGAAAGTTTAATTCCAAAAGAATTGGAAGGTGTCGCTAGCGCTAGCGAGTTTTTGCAAAGATTGTCTGAATTTGACAACGAGATCCAAAAGACCAAAGACGACGCATTTGAAAACGGTAAAGTTTTGAGATTTGTTGGAAAAGTCGATTTCAAAAACAATAAAGTTTCAGTAGAAATTGGCAAATACCCATTTGACCATTCCTTTGCTTCGTTGAAAGGTAGCGATAACGTCGTGGCCATTAAAACAGAGAGATATCCAAATCCATTAATTGTTCAAGGAGCAGGTGCTGGTTCTGAGGTCACAGCCCACGGAGTATTGGCCGATACTATAAAGATTGCAGAGAGAATTGCAAATTAAAAAAAAAAAAAAAAAAAAAAATCATATATATATATATATATATATACGTATATGTATTCCTTTTATTTCAGCACGTTTCTTTCTTAATTGATTTGTGTGATTGTCTCTTCAGACCACGTATATTTTGCTTCATGAAACACCTTTTTCAAAAACTCCTGGTTTTGACAAGCTGCTCGGAAATATAGCATTATCTTTTGAGAGTCCAAATGAATAGCTCTCGCCGTTGTTTCATACTCACCAGCTGGAGTGCTTGATAATCCAATTCTAGTCAAATGCATATTGTTGGGTGCCAAGAAAAAGTCTCCGTTATCTCTCAACTCTACAATGTAGAATCCTGTTTTGTGAATGAATTGCGCGTATTGGAATGTAGGTTTACCCCAACTATACGTTATATCTATATTGTCCTTCTGAAAAAATGATGATGTCCTATTATCCAAAAAGAACTCCAATTTTTTCAAAAAATACAAATGATAGTAATACTTGTTGGTTGATAAAATTTTGTCATCCGCAAACTCCTCTTCAAGCCAAGGGTTTAGCAATAACTTTACTTCTACAAAGGAGTGGAACGGATTCACCTTGGGTATCTCACACAATTCTTTCCATGGTGTCTCTACTAATTTCAATCCATATTTCTCGCACATTCGAGACCAAGTTGTGATTGTATCTTCGACAAACTTATTGGTGGTGTTGAGCCATTGTAAGCGGATGTGATAACAGTGCTCAGGATTATGCACTCTATCGTAATGAACAGTAACTAATTCGGGTCTATAGGACTTGCGCAAAGGATCAACATCAAACTTGACAGATCTACCAAGAATGAATTTCATCCTTTTTCTCCCAGTGGAGTCGGCCAAGGACGAAGCATCAAATGAAAGATTTTGCGACGAAGTGATTTTGACCAACTCCCCTACACTTTGAACTTTTGGTGAAGAGTTGCTTTTAGGAGTGAGTGATCCGTCCTTCTTAACATTGCTGCTAAACCATGATGATCCACGATTTGTTTTGTCAATCTTTTCCAAATACTGCGGTTCAAACTCGTAAAAATAATATCCATCTATAAAGCCATGTCTCAGCTCAACATGTTTGAAGAGACCTTTGTCCATGAGACTTTGACCAAAAGCGGTTGCTTCTTCTCGGGTGTGGATGTCTTCAAAACAATCCATTATCCATGTTACAAATTCACTACCGATAAAGCATTGTAAATGACGCTTGAAATGCCAAGTCCGATCCACCAAGTTCAACCCAGATTTCTGATGCTGCAACTCCATTGCTAGCTCTGATAACTTCACATTTTTGTTGAATCGCGCGTTTTCTGGGATCATTAAGATCAGCTGGTTCCCTGTAATATCATAATTTTGCGCCTCGTTGGTCAAAAAATCGTACAAGTTTCCAGTATAGAAAATAATATCAAAATATCTTTCTGAAGCCTTGG
Source organism: Lodderomyces oxycetoniae (assembly GCF_023343755.2). Lineage (NCBI taxonomy): Eukaryota > Fungi > Ascomycota > Pichiomycetes > Serinales > Debaryomycetaceae > Lodderomyces > Lodderomyces oxycetoniae. Next base: position 34,185 of record NW_026055460.1, on the reverse strand, counting down.
AGTACGATTGATTTCTAACATATTTTCCCTTTTCAATATATGCAATCAATTTTCTCAATCCCTCAACTCTGATTTCCTCTGCATTTAAATGTTCGTTGGTAAGTGAATACGCATTTTTGGGAATCTCGGCAGGCATGACAACAAACTTCATCTTGTGAAATTCCTTTTTATTATCGGGCATAGCATCATCTAATCCAGCCAATAACTGATCAAATTGATTCCAATTGTAAGTTTGAGGATGTGAGGCTAAGGTGTCAACTTGTGAAGGCCCGTATTCGTCCGCATATCTTGTTCTAATCAATGGGAAATACGACTGTGGTTTTCGTTGGCCTAAAGTGATTTTGGACTCCTCCTCCAACTTGGTCTTCCTGTATAATTGAACGTTTAAATTGCCACCATAGTCGCAGTGTATACGATGAATTTCATCATCAAGGGACATATAGATTCTCGAGCCATTACAATCACCCAGCGGAAAATATTTAATAACACTATCAGCGTTTCCCGTGTGTTTTCTTTCGGCTTCGACTTTTTTAACTTTCTCACCATAACAAATTTGAAAACCCAACATCAACCTCAATTGAATCATTTCCCTCATCAACTCCGATGTCGTTGTAAGTTCCAAGTAGTTTTCCGGACTCAAGTATATAGAGTACGTTTGAGAAGTGTAGTTTTCCTGTATCTGTTGTAGTGTTGGGAACGCCCTAGATACAATTGGTAACGCAGCAGGAGCTTGAAACGATCTCCATTTAATAATCTTTCTCTGAATGTTATCTGGAAATAAATTGCTCCATTTGCTTAATGGGGCCTTGTGCATTATATCACTACCCACATCTCTTGAAGGGTTTTTGATCTCGATCCAATACGCAGCATATGGTGCTTCTGCTTGTGTTTCCGAAACAGATGCTCTTTTCTCGTTGTTTGTTTTTGTTTGTGCTTCAGCAATATAAGCACGTCTAATATTGTCTCTTCTTGAAAAGAGTTTCTCGCCATTTATTATTTTGGGGGTAGTAGGGGTAGTAGTAGTATTAGTAGTATTAGTAACTGCAGCCGCCGCCGCTGCAGAAGAGGAGGAGGAGGAGTCCTTTCGGAAGTTTTGGATGATTCTCGGTAGCTTTGAGGAGGCGGAAACTGATGCTTTTAAATTAGAAGGTTGTTCCGAAGAAGAAGGAGTAGAAAAAGAAGAAGTAAACATTTGCGTTTTATCCTCTCGGTTCTTGTTAATGTTGTACAAAGTTGTAAGCGCTGATACCTCCGAGCTTGGATGCGCCACCATTCCAATTGCAGATGAGTTTGTTGTAGAATTGTATATTGGCAAAAGTGATGTGCGCTCATTGAATATTAGTGATAAAGTAGCTTTTGAATCTTTTACTTTGGGTGCTTTGAATTTAGGTTCTTCAAGCTTAGCTTCAACCTCCACCTCTTTTTTACTTTCTTGGTTGTGCTGTATCGGCTTAAATATATGCTCGTCGTATCTTTCCATAATCTTTTGAAGCGAGTGCATTTGACTATCAATGTGATATCGCGGGATTTTGGCATCATTAATTTCATTTTCCATCACTCCCATCATTTGTAGCTCGTAAATTTTACATCTAGGTATCCATTGAAAGTTTTCCTCTTGTCTGTTTTTATAAAAGGATATATCACACCAAACAGGAACACAATGGCAAAGTTTCCCACTTTTAATAAACCGAAATAAGGGAGTTACATGCAAAGGAGGTTCGCTTAAACATATAATGTCAAGGCTAGTATCAATGCTAGTAATTTTTTTACTTGTTTCCAAAAACGTCTTGTAGTCCACATCGAACAAACCGATACCCGCAGTTATCAACATGAAATGGTTTAGAGAATGCTTAAGGTCGGTGTTTCGAAATCGGTCATTGAGTAGTACTAAACCGACATTGAGCGCCTCCAAAGTATTCCCCTTTACTGCTGGTAATGGTTGACCTTCCATTATATAATTAGAATCATCACCTTTACGAAGCATAATATCTCTTTTAAAGTTTGCAAATTCTAATCTTAAATTGGCCATTATTCGATCCCAGTGTAGGATATTAACTTGGTCAACTACTACTCTGAAATAATCACGTCTTTTGGGTGGTCTTTCACCTGCACTTAAATGCGTCCAAGGTATGTCAGTCAAATCCACACTGGTGAATAACACAATCGTAATGGAATGGTGGGTACCCTTGTCTCTCCAACGTCGGAATATTTTTGGAAACAAATTGTTTACCAACTTATGAAACATGATTTCGCCATTTTCTTCAAAGTGCCACATCTCCCGTGATAGTTGGATTAAAACAGTTAGTTTGGCACTTTCGCTTCTATAAATGATTTTGGTATCCTCATTGATATATCCGGAAAATACCTTGCGGCCGCTCTTGTAGATGTACTTAACAACCCCAATTCTATAGCCCAAATACGATAGCCGTTGGTCAGTGTAGCAGCACTTGTCAACGAGAGAGGACGAAAATTGCCACATGGCATCTCTCGATAAGTTGACATCCTTAATGAATATCTCCATAGAGTCAATAGCAACTGAATCTAAATTGGTTACTTTCTTCACTTGGATAAGGCTTCTTGGAGCCAAGTCCAAGAGTTTCTGAAATGGGTTGGACATCAATGATATTTGAAACTGTGATTGAGTTTGGCTTTGGGTTTTGGTCAAAGACGTTATATCCAGAAGATCGGTTTGTTCACGGATATTTTTTGGACCTAGTTTCAATACCAATTTTTTACCAGCACTACTCTTTGGTCCAAGACTTTGAATCTCAATGACTTGTCCCGGGACAATTCCTTCAGGAAATGCTTTTGGATCAATTAAGATCTCCTCCTGGGTCGTTCGAAACTCGTGAAACCATAAATTAACTTGTATAGGTGGATATTGAGTATCCTTTGTATGGGTATCCAGAGGAACCTTGAATAATGGCGTTCCCAATGGTTTAATGCCGTGGTTGACTCGTCGATTGGCTGTTTTTGAGCCGTCAGCAGTGCTATTGTCAATTTGGCGATTGGAGAAGACTTTGTTTACACCAACAGTTAAGCTTGCATGGTTGGCAGACATCTGTCTGTGTCCAATTGATGAATCCTTATCTTTTCTTGCATTATATTGCGAAGAACTGGTACGGTTCGATACCCTTGCATGTTGCATCTTTCAAAATTACCTTTATCATGACAAAGTTAAGGGCTATTCAGTGGGAAAAAAAAAAAATATTTAGATACTTATCAAGTTTGATTTTCTATCACCAGAATGGAGAGAAAGAGAGAGCACTTGATACAGTGAAAAGTGTTTTTATATAGTAGAGAGCATTTGGTGTAATAGAGAAGGGGTGTAGATATTACCTTCTCCTTCTCCTCTTCTCTAAATGTGTAACACGAATTCGTCTATAAACCATTGATGAAACCTGTGGTCATCTGATAGTTCAGGATGGAAAGATGTTCCTAGTATTCGCCCTTGTCGTACAGCTACCATTAGCTTATTGTTATCGCCATCATAGTTATCCAACAGGTACAACACCTCAACTGGGGCTTCATTCACATAATCGTTCTCGGATTTTATAAACTTGTCCAAATCACGAGAAGAATTTGGTTCTGTCAAGACTTTGGTAACTACTGGGGCTCTTATGAAAACTGTAAGAAAATCGGTGCACCCACTGATAAACTTACTAAAGTCCAATTCTTTGACAAAAGAGTCGAGCTGGCGTCCAAATGCATTTCTGTTAGTTTCTATATTCAATCCGCCCAAACATTTCTGGTCTTTGAGTCCATTCCGTATTTGTTTTGATAAAAAAATCAAACCGGCGCATGTACCCCAAATAGCTTTAGATTCATCGGCTACAAACTCGTACAAATGAGGAAGCAACCCTGTTCTTTCTGCGATATAAGACATCGAGCTGCTTTCTCCGCCAGGAATTACCAAAGCGCTACATTCAAAAAGAACTTCTTTTGTTTTCACGGGGATGATCCTAAATGAATAGTTTGAGTATTTTTCCTCATCTTGTGATATAACTGTTTCTAGATAAGTCAAGTGCTCCTGGAAAGCTCCTTGTAACGCCAAGACTCCAATAGTTATAGCAATAGACTGAGTCATTATGGAAGAAACAAACCACCAACTGTCTTTTGGTAAACCAGCAACTGTCTTTTGGTCTTTATTCGCCACAGAGTCAAACAAGAGGTTAATATCCGAGAAACTGTTTTTTTTGCGTTTTTTTAAACACAGTATAATGATTTAATAGGTCTAATCTGGACTTTCTTTAGAGGTACAGAATGCAATGTGATACTTTAGCGCATAATATATTATTACGTTTAAAAAATTTTGATCCAATAACTACTTTTACAGATTGTGTAAAGTAATGTGTAGATACAAAGAGTAGATCCAGAGGTTTAAATAAAGAGTAGATCCAAAGAGTAGATCCAAAGAGTAGATCCAAAGAGTAGATCCAGAGGTTTAAATAAAGAGTAGATCCAGAGGTCTCATATAAATAGTTTTATATAGTTTTATGTAAAATTAGCGGGTATATTCCCTTTTGTTGATACTCTCAGTTGACATCAACATTTTGTTGTTCTTATAGAGACAATTACTCTAACATCTAGTAAAACGAGTTTCCTAGTGTCTCCGCCCATTGAGATGAGGCGTGAGACAAGCTGTATCTAGATAAAACTTTGATTTCTCACACTCCTCTTCCATTGTATATGAGTCAGAAAGTTTCAAAGCGGCTAAGTGAAAAAAAAAAAAAAGGAGTCATTGATCTGGTCTCTGAATTTTTCATTTAAAAGAAGTTAAAAATTAAAAAAAATTTAGGAAAAGAAGGTATTCGATTTCCTTCTCATTCACCAAACATCCACAACAACTTCAAGAGATGGTTGAGTTCAAGGTAAAAGCCGGATTGGCTCAAATGTTGAAAGGAGGAGTCATCATGGACGTTGTTAATGCCGAGCAAGCCATGATTGCCGAAAGAGCAGGTGCATGTTCAGTAATGGCGCTTGAAAGAATCCCCGCTGAAATGAGGAAATCGAACCAAGTGTGCAGAATGTCTGATCCTAAAATGATCAAACAAATTATGGAGTCTGTGAAGATCCCGGTAATGGCCAAGGTCAGAATTGGACATATTACAGAATCGCAAATTTTAGAAGCACTCGGTGTTGACTATATCGATGAGAGCGAAGTGTTGACTCCGGCTGATACGGTAGATCACATTGCAAAGAAAAACTTTAAGGTTCCTTTTGTGTGTGGTGCTAGAAACTTGGGCGAAGCTTTAAGAAGAATAAACGAAGGTGCTGCTATGATAAGATGTAAAGGTGAAGCAGGAACAGGGGACGTTTCCTCTGCTGTTGATCATATCAAAACTATTCGTAAGGATATTGAAGCAGCTACAAAGTTGAAGTCTGAAAAGGAAATTGCTGATTTGGCCCAAGAGTTGAGGGTACCTGTTGATCTTGTAATTCAAGTTATTGAGTTGAAGAGATTACCAGTAGTTACATTTGCTGCTGGTGGTATTGCAACTCCTGCAGATGCTGCATTATTGATGCAATTGGGCTGCGATGGAGTTTTTGTTGGTTCTGGTATTTTCAAATCAAGCAACCCCGAGAAGTTGGCAAAGGCTATTGTCAATGCTACTACCAACTACAACGACCCTGTAAAGTTATTGGAGTACTCAACAGACCTTGGTGAATTGATGCCAGGTATTTCAATTGATTCCATTAAGGAGAATGAAAAATTAGAAAAGAGAGGTTGGTAGTGGGGTGGGAGGTGTAGCCATATGTATATACAAACCATATTCTGTCCTCTGTAGTCATTTTGTAAACTATACCTTTTTAGTAGCAAATATAGGTTGAAAAAAAAAAGAAAAAAACTGGGGTAATTGAATAACAAATGCCGTATCAAGATTACCAAAAAAAAAATAACAAAACAAATAAAAAAAATGAAATAAAAAAGAAAGTTCCATATGTTTTAGGTTTCGAAACCATCTTGAAATTAATCCTGAGTTGATCTATTTATGGGGCAACTAGAAAAGAAAAGAAAAGAAAAGAAAAGAAGTGAAGTACAGCCGGCATTTCGACGATGTGTGTATGTCTGTGGGGATGGGGGCACGGGGGGGACGGGGGGGACGGATCACGGGGCACGGGGGAAGGTTCTTGCCATAGAAATGTGGGGATGTCGCGTTCTCTTTCTCTGACCTTCTACTTAAACACTTTTCCTCTTCCTCTCCTCTTCCTCTCCTCTTCCTCTTCTCTTCCTTTCCTCTTCCTCTTCTCTTCCTCTCCTCTTCCTCTCCTCTTCCTCTCCTCTTCCTCTTCTCTTCCTCTCCTCTTCCTCTTCTCTTGCTCTTTCAATAATACCGGAATGAAACCAATCAATATTATTCCGGTATTAAGAAACTTTCATTTTGAATCGATAAGGTTTAGTTGAGAGTTATCAACACTTGACTACAACCAAGAAACAAAAGAAAAAACAAAAAAAGAGTTCCATACTAACTCTTACCACTGCGTAAAAGCAAGAAGTGAAAAGTAATATCACTATCATTAATTATACAAACTATCCAATTCCACCAGATAAACAAACTATGCAATTCCACCAGATAAACAAACTATCCTTTAAGGTTCTAAGAAAAATTTCCCGTCAAATTATCTTGGTATCACCTTCTACAAGGTAAAATTATATTGGTACCACCTTGCACAAGGTAAAATTTTTGATTGCCCTTAACCAGGCTCTTGTATTATTAATTATTTTTCCAAGGTTTGACTGATTCTTTTTTGATAATAAAGTCCCTGAAAGTAAGGTGACGCTGCCCCCGCCCCCCATCACCACCAGAAAAAAAAAAATAAAAAAAAAAAAAAAAAAATACATATTAAAAAAAAAAAAAAAAACCAACTCAGGTGAATCTGTATGACCCCACTTTTCCCCAATAAATAACCGGACTCTGTATATGCACTGAGATAAGTACTACCATTAGATTAGAGTCTATGTCAAATATATGCAATTTGCCATACAAGCAGAAGTGAAAATCTCACAATTCCAGCTGCGATTCAAAGCAAACTGATACGGCGTTTTTTTTAATAGGTTTTTTAATTATTTTTTTGCAATCTAATCAAATTTGATTTACACAAAACGTCTTCCATTTTTTTCTTGTCTTCTTTAAACGAATGATTAAAAGTTGCAAAAAAAAAAAAAAAAAAAAAAAAAAAAAAAAGATTTTAATATATCCAAAAAAAAAAAAGCTTTGCATCGTTCCATACAAAGAGATGAACAAAAATAATAGAAAAATCTTAGACCTCCAAACCCAAGAGACATTCTGGTTACATTTTTCAACTTTGACTCCGTTGTGTTATTTGAGCTTGCTCGTAACAAGAAAAAAAAAAGAAATACATTGAAAGACTCTTTCCATTGATCTTCATTTTTAATTGAAATCTTATCATTTTTTCAACATTGTACTAGAATATAAAACTACCAAGACATCTTCTCTTTTATTTACAAAATGTCATCTCTTTTTCCCTTTTTCTTTTACAAAACAGTCTCTTTTATCCACCTGAGGTTTTAGACAGTGTCTGATATATATCCTCAAATATGGTATTTAAACGCAAAAATGATATAAATCAAGTTGAAAAGGATATTGGTGTGCACACTGGGGAAGAAGAATTGAAAAGCATTGTATCTCGCCATACTACAGAATATGACCTTTATGTTGCAAAATCAACACCGTCCGCGATTATTCAAACGGACGGTCATAAACTAAGGCAATCGTTGGACCCTAGACACGTCAGTATGATTGCCATTGGAGGGGCTTTAGGGTATGTTCAATCAACCTCCATGGAAAGCAATATTATTTTAATACTAACACAAGAATTTTTTATTTTGTAGAACTGGTTTGTTAATTGGTACTGGAAGTGCTTTGAAAACGGCGGGTCCGGGTGCAATTTTACTTTCTTACTCCCTTATTGGGTTTGTTGTCTATATTGTGATGTGTTCGCTTGGGGAAATTGCAAGTCATATCCCACTAAATGGGTTTGCCAATTATGGTAAAAGATACACTGATGAAGCTTTGGGTTTTGCGTGTGGATATATTTATTTAGTCAAGTACTTGATCTTGCCAGCAAATCAGTTGACCGCGGGTGCTTTGACAATGCAGTATTGGGTTGATCGTGACAGTATTAATCCTGGTGTTTGGATAACCATATTTCTTGTTATAATGGTGATTATAAACTTTTTAGGAGTGAGAGTTTTTGGGGAAATTGAGTTTTGGTTGAGTTCATTGAAAATCGTGACTTGCTTGGGATTGATAATTTTGTTGTGGGTTATTGCGTTAGGTGGTGGTCCAACGCACGATAGAATCGGATTCAGGTATTGGAAGGACCCAGGTGCATTTCTTCACTATGAGGCTCTTTCCAAAAACCTCATTATTGAAGGACCAAAAGGTAGATTTGTTGCATTTGTGCTGGTCTTGGTGATGCTGGTCTTTAGTTATCTTGGAGCAGAGCTTTGTTCATTAACCTTTGCTGAATGCAGAAATCCCAGAAGAGCGATACCAAAAGCCGTCAAGTTGACCTTGTATCGTATATTGATATTTTACATAATGTCGATTTTATTTGTTGGTATGTGTGTTTCAGCTAGAGACCCACTTCTTATGAGTGCATCAGGTACAAATGCTGGTGCTTCTCCCTTTGTTATTGCAATAAAGAATGCAAGAATCGGTGGGTTAGACTCGGTCATAAATGCATGTATCTTGTTGTTTGTTTTATCAGCAGCAAATTCAGATATGTATGTCTGCAGCAGATCGCTTTACTCATTAGCTGCTGATGGCTATGCACCAAAACTTTTCACCAAAACAAATAAGATGGGAGTTCCTTATTTTGGTGTTTGTGTTTCCGCATTGTTTTGTTTGTTAGCCTATATGAATGTGTCATCGGGATCAGCGCAAATCTTTCAACATTTTGTTAATTTGGTTTCGCAGTCAGGATTAATTGCTTGGTCTTCAATTTTGGTATTCCACATTGGTTTTATGAGGGCATTGAAAGCACAAGGATTTGACAGGAAACGGGACTTGGTCTATAGATCGCCATTACAGCCTTTTGCAACTTATTTTTGTTTAGCAGTGTGCATCCTTGTTATGTTTATCAAAAACTTTACTGTGTTTTTGGGAAACGAATTTGATTACGCATCTTTTATCACGGGTTATATACTTTTGCCAATTTTCTTAATTCTTTTCTTTGGTTATAAGTTTTGGTACAAAACCAAATGGCTCAAGCCAGAAGAAGTTGACTTGCATACTTTCAAAGATGTCATTGATGCTGAGTTTGCCAAATATGAGGCTGAAGACAGTGAGAGGAGGGCAATAAGAGATGCTACAGGTAAGAAGTATGACAAGCAATGGTTCTACGATACATTTTTGGGCTGGATTTTTTAAAAGGAGGCATTATAAACATTGTATAATTAAACTGTTTTTGTTGATTTGTTTGTTTGTTGTTTCTCTCTCTCTCTCTCTCTCTCTCTTAATATATATTATGTTGTAGACAAAAAAAAAAAAAATTATGCGACGATCTTTCCAGGGACCAAACTTTTACGCAATTTGACCCTCTTTTATTTCTTTGTACAAACCCCCCTTATTCTGAGATTCTAAACTATTCTATGAAGATAAGTTTCAGATTTAGGAGGGTAAGCAGCTCTCACGTTTGCCGAATCACCAAAGTACTTACAATGCTCTTGTGGTAGTAGTAGTAGTAGTAGTAGTTGGCCAGAGGTAATCATCATATCTCGTATGGCAAATATTTTTTGGATCGCTTGAGTTAAGTATGGCAACTATTGCTTGCGCTTTTTTTTTTTATACCTCAGCCGCATTTGATCTAAATCTCCATCATGGACAACTTAGCTCATATTTTCACTAGTAAGTTGCAAATTAAAACTTCTGACAATTTGAAAAGTGAAAATCGCTTAGAGATGCCAAAGATAAAGTGAAAACAATCCTCGTAAAATGCTATTACACTATATATTTCAACTAGACACTAATAGCAAGCATACCCAAAAGGAAATAGAAAAAAAATACACTCATTCACTTTTTCCACCGGGTAACCACAATATCTATAGGAAACAAAACAAATTCACTTATTGAAACCGCTTTACAACTAGGCTCAACAAATTTTTTTGGGGAAAGAATAGATAGCATTTTGGCAACATCAGCAACATCAGCAAATTCAGCAAATTCAGCAACATCAGCAATATCAATACTTGAATATTATATATATCGCATAGATAATGGACGGTATATATCCCAAAAATGCCAATATCACCGAAATCCAAAAGGGCGTGGCACATCCAACTTCCATAAACACTGCCACAAAGGGAAGGAAGATGGCTATTATAAGTTTAAAGATATCACTGCAGGTGAATGGCATTGTTCAATTGGATCTAGTGTGTTAATTGTTAACGAAATTGAAATAGATTGAAAAGTGAAGAGAAAAAAAATTAATGTATAAATGAGATATTGGACTCTGAGTTCTTATTTATAGCATTTTTCCTTCCCCTTGAACTACTTTCGAGGCTGAAGCAAATTTAATCCTAGTACGTGATGGTACTAAATAATAAATTATTCTAACTTCCTTTTTTTATTGTTGCTGCGCTACCATTTATACAGTATTATACAGAGGAAAAAAAAAAAAAAGACGAAGGCGTGGGTGAAAAGGCATTGTATGATCATGTTTTGGTAGGTGCAGTTTTAAACAATAACAACCTGCAAGACTTCTCTACAAGACATCTCCAAGACAATTTTTCTTCTCTGTCTTTTTTACTTACTTCCTTCCGGGGCTATATTGATTAAATTGTGACCTAAAATCTATTCGTTGAAAGTTTCCTTTTCTCTCCCTCTCACCCTTTGACTATAGAGCAGACTTAAAAAAATGGTTATTATTACCAATGTAATCATGTGCTACTAACTAAAGGCCTCTACTGTTACAATTAAGTCACTCTTTTTTTTTTTTATTCAATTGATATCAAAAATGATTCCAAGAGGAGGGGAGGTAGAGGAGGGGGGAGTGTTTGGACTCCACTTTCGATTCCCTATAACAACATGTTGAGAATGGTTTTAGTCACGTGACTCAGTTGTTAAGTGCTATAATTTTTATTATGGAAACTGGTTTTTTAGTTTTGAGCGACAAATGATATTGATGAAGGGACTTGAGAAGAGATTAAACAGGAGAAAGTGTTTATGCATATTATTTTATATCCATATACACGCGGATTTGATTAGACTTATTTGTGAGAAGCCTTTGCTCATGATATTGTAATGGAGTATAACCATTATTCTATTTCTAGCTGAACTAAAAATTGAACAAAATTAAGTTGTTCTGCAAACTAATCTTCTCTATATTTCACAACTAACATAAGAAAGAAAGAAGCTGCGCATAAGTGTAATTGATCTGACCAAGGATGCTTTGACCATCAACGCTAAAACTTAACACTCAAAGGCCTCTCTACCAAAACTCTCTACCAAAACTCTCTACCAAAACTCTCTACCAAAATCCTCTCTACCATTAATATCTGTTCATCATCTTCTATACTATAAAGTGACTCTGCGCCATAAGGATTACCATTTTTCTTACCAGGTAAGTCGTGAAAAAAAAAAAAAAAAATTGAGTCAAAAATATTTCACCATCCCAGTTTGGCATTGAAACTCCTCTCTTCCACTATACACCATGTCGGACTTACTGTCGAGAATCTTAAAATTAGTGGACTCCAATAATGGTGTTATTCAAAACACTTTAAAGCTGCCAGAATTATCAGGTATAGACTCAAATACCTTGCATTCTGCATTATCGTCACTATGGTCAAAGCAGATGGTGAATTTCAGCAAGTTGGAACAAGATCACTGGGTGTTAACTAAGGAAGCTGAGCAGTACATTGAATCGGGAGCATCTCCTGAGGTTCAAGTTGTGGATCAAGTCTTGAAAGCATTGGAAGGATTGACCATATCTCAATTGAAGGAAAAATTGGGACCTGCTGGAATTGTTGGTCAAGGTAAAGCTTTTAAAAACAAATGGTTGAGCAAAGATGGGGATAAGCTAATTGCACAAGTGAAAGAATTACCAACCGATACTGTTTTGGAAGAACTCAAAACAATAAAGGAGAAAGGAACTTTGGATGATGCAAAGGAGTTGACAGAGTTGAAAAAGAGAAAATTAATTAGCTTGGTCAAAGTGATAGGGTACAAGATAGAGAAGGGTCCAAAATTTGCATTAGAAATAATCAACCTTGAAACTGATATCACTTCAGATATGATTTTAAACCAATCTTGGAAGACTGCCCAATTCAAACCTTACAATTTCAATTCTGAAGGTGTTTTCCCACAATCGGGAGCTTTGCACCCATTAAATAAAGTTAAAGAAGAATTCAGACAAATCTTTTTTTCAATGGGATTCACTGAAATGCCATCCAACCAGTATGTTGAATCTGGATTTTGGAACTTTGACACATTATTCGTTCCTCAACAACATCCAGCTAGGGATTTACAAGATACCTTTTACTTGAAGGATCCGGCAAGGGCTAAAGAGCCAGAAGATAAGGAGTATTGGAAAAACGTTAAACAAGTACATCAGGAAGGAAAGTATGGATCTATTGGATATAGATATCCATGGAGCGCTGATGAGTCCTTGAGAATGGTTTTGAGAACTCACACAACAGCTATATCTTCTTCAATGTTGCACAAATTAGCCGAGAATCCAAGACCAACTAGATTATTCTCAATTGATCGAGTCTTTAGAAATGAGGCAGTTGATGCTACTCACTTAGCTGAGTTCCATCAAGTTGAAGGAGTCATTGCCGGATATGATATTACATTAGGTGATTTGATTGGTTTCATGGATGATTTCTTTGGCAAGATGGGTGTTGATCAATTAAGATTCAAGGCAGCTTATAATCCATATACCGAACCTTCATTGGAAATCTTTGCATACCACCAAGGATTGAAGAAGTGGGTTGAAATCGGTAACTCCGGTATGTTTAGACCAGAAATGTTGGAAACTATGGGACTACCACCAAACTTGCGTGTTTTGGGTTGGGGGCTTTCCTTAGAGAGACCTACTATGATTAAATACGGCGTTTCCAATATTAGAGAATTGTTAGGTCATAAAGTCTCTTTAGACTTTATCGAATCTAACCCTGCTGCCAGATTAGACGAATTGTTGTAAAATGTACAAGGAAATACAGCATACGATGTTCAGTGTGAACCGGCGTTAACTGGAGCTGACATTAACTGGAGCCGGTGTAAAATCGACCTTATATATAATTACATCTCGAAGTATAGATTTTTTTTTTTTTCAACCTTGTAGACACACTATTATATAATTTGCAAGAGACCCGAAAAATTTATGTTAAATAAAAATGATGGAAATGTAGAAGAATATAGAAAAGTATTTGGTGACAGAATAATGGAGGACTCTACGTCCAATCAAGCTACAGAAATACAACCCACAGCTAATGACTTGCTGATTCGGCTGGCACTGGTGCAGGCGCCGCTACGGGCAATAGCACTAGCACCAGCACCAGCACCAGCACCAGCACCAGCACCAGCACCAGCACCAGCGCCAGCGCCAGCAGCCGTAACTAGCACAACACCGATTCCCAATGAATTCATCTGTCGGTGGAAAGATTGCTCAGACTGCAACCATAGTGATTTGACAAACTTAGTCACACATGTGAACAATACCCATATAGGATCAGTACCCCCTACCACTGCGTCAAATATTGTGAAGTACGTTTGTTATTGGGAAGAGTGTGCCAGATACGGATTGGATCAGCCTAGTCGATTTGCATTGATATCGCATTGTCGGACCCACACTGGAGAAAAGCCGTATTTTTGCCCTATACCTGAATGTGAAAAGCATTTCACTAGATCCGATGCATTAACAAAACATGTAAAGGGAGTGCATGACTTGCATAATGTAAAGGATCAATTAAACAGTTTGAAGGAAAAAGTGAAAAAAGGACAATTGGATTTGGGATTTGATATAGGAAGTTTAAGTGATGAGGATTACATGAAGATAATTGACGGTGATTTTGATTTGAGAATTCCATGGTGGTTTAGTGATGATGCAATTAATGTGATTAAAAAGTCAAGAAAAGATGGCGAGGACCGGATGAGGTTAGATAGTATGCCATTTGACTTTAGGCAGTATAAGTTAGCCAACGCTAGGATAAAACATTACCTAGAGAAAAGAAATGAGGATGGCGAAGCTGATCGCTTTATAAATGACAGCGATCCTAACAATAGTATAGTCAGTATTGCCAAACGACAATTGGAATTTGAAAATCCAGGTAAAGTAGTTTCAGAGGTAAACAGCAACAGGATATTACAGAAGCTATCCAAAGACTGTAAACGGATTGTATCCGGTTACAAAGTGGGTGGTGGTGATGTTGATGATGATACCAATTTTAATAAAATCACAGATTTGGAAACACTTCAGCTACTTCATGATAAATTAGTAAAACAGCTAAACACGGGACTAAGGATAAACAAAGTTTTACTGAGTACGTTATCGCAAAAAATTCTTGAAAAGAGAAAATTATGGCTTCAAAATCAAATTTTGATTGACGCAAATGTGGAAATTGGATTGCCTTTGGAAGCTAATAGCTCTGCATCACAGAGAGTGGTTCAAGATAAGTATGATAAGGAATTACTCCGTGGATGAAAAAAATAAAAAGTTGAAATACAAACCAAAAATAAAAATTAAAAAAAGAAAAGAGCACTGAAAAAGTGTAGAGTTGATTCTCTATTGAACCATTTAGCCTATGTGGAGATCTGACTCAGATATACAATAAGTTTTTGCAAGAACTCTGATAAATAACTATTGCCAACTCCCTTAATTGTCCATTAGAACTTACTTTCTAAACCCTTTGTCTCGACCGATTTAAAGCACCAGATTAACGGGAAAAAAAAAATTTACTAAAATCTTTTCTTCTGATTGGTAATATCTTTATCAAAACAGACCCATTTGTGAATACAAAAGAAAAAGAATACTAATAATGATGCTAATATATACATTTCTTTCCTCTACTTTGTGACAACCTTTCGGACAACCGCGACAAAAACCTCAAGCCCTATTCGAAACTGAATGGGACTCAATATTCTGTGTTGTTGTCAGGGGCATCCCCCTTACTCATTATGAGTAAATTGTAACAATAGTAGTAGTAGTTGTAGTAGAGGTGGTGGACGTAGTAGAGGTGGTGGACGTAGTGATGGTGGTGGTATTGATGATGCGGACACTTTTAACAGTGTTACACTTATTTTTCAAATTTGGATATCAAGACTTGAACATTGCTTATAATTGCCTCTAGTTGCTTCCAGTGATAATCTAGCGGATTGAAGAGAATGCAAAAAAAATCAATAGTGTGTGGTCACACAAAGCTGAAAATTGAAAAGAAAAAATATTACTTTAAAGTTTTGGCGCCAAATTTTCCCCATTTTTGAACTTTCCTGAGAATACATAACTGTTAAAGTTAATTTGAAAGCTATTGTTTACAATGACCATAGAAGTATATTGTGAAAAATGAATTACTTCTGGTCAATGGTGCTCACACCAATATTATTGACATGGAGCAAGTCCCCAAGTCAAGGTAAAAGTATTAATAGAAATCAAGAGAGGGAAAAAAAAAACATTTTGGTCAGTTTCACTTGCACCCCTCTTTAGTATTACAAGTTCAGAAACAAAAAAAATAAACCAGGTACGACGACTGGACGACTGGTTTAACAAACTTGAACAAAAAAGCTTGAACCTAAATTTACTATCGGGATTAGAAAAACGGTGAACGGATTCATTTTGGGAGTAGTTGGTGGTGATTATTTATTCTTTTCTACGTTAGAAAAGAGGACCAAGTTATTTGTTTATAGTTGATAATTTAGTGAACGATGTATTGTTGGTTAACCAGTTGTATATATATGCTGTCCAGCCACACAACTAACTCATTTAATACTAATATCGTTTTTTCTTCCTTCATCCTCCCATAATCTCTCGTTTTCCATACTCTTCCCTTCTCACCTTCCCCCCCTCCCTCCCTTCAACTTTTTTCTAGCCACTCAATAATGTGAACGCCTAATTATAAAATAGTAAATGTACGGTTTGTAGTTTTGTACTTGCAGTACATGCATCTATTATCTAGCATTAGCGTGAATTTCGGCGACATGCATTTTGGATTTTTATTTTTTTCAAACAAGATCCAAACTGTACCTCAAATAGAAAAAAAAATTAGGTTTGACATCATCTATACATACGGCGAGGCAGATGAAAAACAATTGCGGTAAATGCTTGTCTTTTATGACCGCCTTGAACTAAGTTTGAATAGTGTTTCTGAGTATGCGGTGCCTATCTTGAGAAGGGGAGGGTGTGGGTGACAAAATTGGTAAAATTGCAACTTGCATCCCGTATTTATCACGAAACGTATAGGAGCGGGGACCACTCGTGACATTAACATTACGAGCAAAAAAAAAAAAGGAAAACATTGAAAAGAAAAACAAAACCTGGGGTATTTGATGTCAATTCAACTCGTAATTACTATCAAGATAGATTAACAATTAGAGATCCAAGATCTTTAAATAACTTTCGGCATTTCAACCAATGAGCGAAAATATTTTTGAAATCGAGATCTCAAGATAATTCAATATGCAGATAC
Organism: Lodderomyces oxycetoniae; assembly: GCF_023343755.2. NCBI lineage: Eukaryota > Fungi > Ascomycota > Pichiomycetes > Serinales > Debaryomycetaceae > Lodderomyces > Lodderomyces oxycetoniae. Next base: position 17,537 of record NW_026055460.1, on the reverse strand, counting down.
TGTAGCAACTCATTGTACGAAGTAGGACTGAAACCTTCTTCTTTCCCGTCCCTTCCTTCCTTACCCCCCAGCCCCATTTTCTCTTTCTTGTTAAACACTATCATCAACAAATGAATGGCACGCATGAGTTTCAATGCTCATCATTACTTTCAAGAACGAAATACGCGTGATTTTTTTGTGTAGAAGACAATTCGTAGAAGTTATTATCGCAGCAGTTTTTTTTTTTTTTTTTTTGCAATGGAATAATCGTCATCTGTTTGCATTTTGACCTTTGTCATTAATGTACCTCATTCTTACATTACGTTTATTTTTTCATATATCGATACTTGAGAAAAACTGTCTATGGTCAACTAGAGGTAGTCTATGCTTCAAAGTAACATCAAGATTATGTATTTCTTTTTCTACAACAGTAATTTAAATGAACCAACATTTTTAAGAGAAGAAATAAGGCATTGAACACAAACCTAACTGAATAAGGCATTGAACACAAACTTAATTAAGGATTATTTTGTGGATTGAACTGGTTTCTACATTGCTTTCGAATGCCTAGAATATGAACAGATTCTCATAATAGTCACCAAATCCTTATTTTCAACAAATCCACCACTTATTCTTATTCTCTAGTGAACCTACACCAATTCTTGCTATCCAGTGAATCACCGCCCTAAGATATCTCCTCCTTCTAATACGAAAAATGCTCATATCCGCCATGTATAATAAAAATTTTCTTATTTCCTCTAAAAGACAATGGCAATCAAACTAAAGATTAGCCTGTCATTTGAAACTTTTTTTTTGGTTGTCTAGACGATATCATCATTGAAAAAGCATCTTTCTCTTAAGCACTCTAAAAATGAAGAAAAAGACAAGATCTCTCACACAAAGATTATTCACTTAAATCATCATACATAAAAAATATATACTTTGCAATTTTTATCCACCTGTTGCTAGTGTCTTACTAATTGTACAACCACCAATGCAAGTGTGGTTAATAAATAATCACAAATACAACGAATTTTCAAATCACAAAGTATTTACGCACTGGCATCGTAAAAAAGAAAAAAAAAAAAAAACTTGAAAACACAACTTGAAAACAAAACTTGAAAACACAACTTGAAAACACAACTTGAAAACATCATTTAAAATCCTACTAGGGCCAAAATGGAATTTGACATGCCACATAAGTAATGTTTCACGCATTTTCCATTTTACCAATTTCCTTTGTCCTATGCGAAAACAAAAATTTCTTTGATCTAACGTAAATTCCTATATCTTTTATTTTTATCAAGAAAATCTCACTTCGTTTTGGCTTAGTTGGACTAGTATTGATTTTTTCTTTTTTTTTTTTTTTTTTATTTTGTTTTATTCTATTTTTGAAGTATGAAAAATTTTTGACCTTGGTGGTATATTTGATCTCAGTTGTCAAGTAACCCCAATAGCCAAAGATCAATAAGCCATTTGGTTAGTTGGTCATCAACACCTATTAATTGACTAATTCACCAATTCATTTATTTTCGCTGTATACACTAATTCGCTCAATTATCCCAAATAAAAAGTTCACTCTACCACCACCTCCTTCTCCTCCATCAACACCACCAGCAATACAAACTCTTTTTTTTTTTTTTTTCCTGTGTGCTTTTTTTCCTGTGCGCTTTCTTCATGTTCAATTTCTTTTCTCTTTGGTTTTGTTTTATTTTATTTTTATTTTAATTATGATCTACAAGTGTTTAGTTTGTGATGCTCATACTTTCTCTATGCTTTCTGTAAGCCTTGTTATTTTTTGATCTCCTCCTTTTCTTAATAAAATTTAACTTTTTTCACTTTTAGGTTTTGAGATCTAGAGATCTTTTGAATAAAAAAAAAATTTTTACTTATTCTAAACTTTAAATATTTATTATAAATTATTGACACATACAAATTTTTACCCATTGTAGATTTTTGGCTTAATACCGGAAAGGTCCCCCCTCTCTTACTCTATTTATCTCTTTTTCTCTCCTCCCCCTTCTGCATTCGTGGCTTGGTACGTTTGCATCAACTAAATAGAGTCAAGCATCATTCAATGTCTTACAGGGTGATTTTTTTTTCAGTCTTTTTTTCTTTTTGAATCAACAAGTATAAAATCTTGTTCAAATCTCCCAGCTTTTTAATATGGTTATGGGTAATGGTTGGTCTCTAGCATCAATTCATACTGCTACCAATTATTATTTATTTTTTTTTATTTTTTTTTATTACAAACTGCTGCAATAGGCTGCAAAAAGAAAAGGCTAATAATGGATTTACTACTTGAGGATCAGATTGGTGATCTTCTTGAATCGTCATACCTTGAACAATTTGATCCCATTTTTGGTATATCAGACTCTGTTACAATCACAACCAAAAATATGACCAATATCACCTCTGATAATGTTAATCTTGATTTTGACGAAGATTTTCAACTATTAAATCAATTTGATTTCTCATTTGTTCAGACTTGGCCAATATCAAGCTATGTCACTCAACCACCAACAATGACAAAAACAAGAACAAACCTGATATCCTCGTCTATAAATATACCATCTCCTATCAAATCAACATCTTGCTCAGAGTATCATCATACAAGAAACCATAGTCTAAGGTCACCTTTACAAGTACCTGACGATTTCTCCTTTTTCCCCAATGATTCATCATTATCATTATCATTATCATCCTCTTCTCCAAGTAAACCAAAACATGCTCAAAGAAGTAAATCATTCGATGCTACAAGATCAAATAGAGGTCAGGATATCTTTTCATACAATTATTCAAACAATTTGAAGTCAAGTTCAAGGCACAGGATTTGTAAATCTTCAGCAAATTCACCACAAATGAAACCACCTTTAAAACCATCAGTAACCATTGCCTCAATTAATACTTTAGCAAAATTTCAAAAATTATCACCACCATCTGCATCTAATAGTAGAAATAAAAGAAAAGTGGGAAATCCATTTTATAAACCAATGATTAATAATAGTATCAATAGCAACAGCAGCAACAGCAACAGCAGCAACAACAACAATAATAATAGTAGCACCGCCACCATCATCATCAACAACAACAACAACAGTACCGAAAACACCGCCACTAACAGCGACAACCTTAATTCATCTTCAACAATATGTTCAACTTTACCGGAGTTCAATATACCCAGTAATGATGAAATGCTAAACAACTTACCAATACCAACCAACCTTGAATATAAAGGACCTGGTTTAACAGCATCTTTTGCAAAACTCGAAAACTGCTTAGTTCTAGAGTCATTATTTGAAGGCACTTGAGACTTAAAAAAGATTCTTTTTCTTCGCTTTCAGTTAATATATACGATTGTAATGAAACAAAGCTAACATCTAGAATAACGTATTCCTTCTTCCCTCTTGCTTTTTCTTTTCATTATTTGCTTCTTAATTATATCCTCCCAATCAAAGGCTCCAAAGCCATTGGAAGCAACTCAGCAGCATCGCCTTTAAATCCCCAAGTATCTTTTACTTCCCCGCGTTCTACTTTCTCATCAATATCTGTATTGAAAATCGCAATTTTCCCACCTTTATATTTGACTCTCTCAACATAACTATTGGCAGGATAAACTGTCCCACTTGTACCAATTACCAAAATCAAATCAACTTTCCCGTTTGCTTCTATGAAATTATCAATCTTAGTTATCAAATGCAATGGTAATGACTCTCCAAACCAAACTACACCTGGACGTAGTAGTGCGTGACAAACAGGGCATCTCGGTAATTCCAGTTCTGGTATACTTTTGACCGGATGAAACTGTGGCGACAATGAAATCGCTTCTGTATCCATACCTACACCCATCATGTCCAAGCCATAAACATCGCCGCCTTCTAACTCTCTTCGACTTCTCTTTCTCTCATTCAGCTTATATTCATGTTCAGTATCTTCCAATGCCTTAGTCAATGGGATTTTAAAATTGTTTCTCTCAATGAAATTACATGAAAAACTAGTGCATTTCAATGTAAACAAACTTCCGTGAATCTCATACAATTTACTCAATTCATGGTCACTCCGACTGCTCAATCCATCAACATTTTGAGTAATTGTAATATACTGTATTTCGTCTCCTTGTTTGTTCTGTGTTAGTTTCGACAATTTCAGTAGTGCCAAATGGCCTTTATTGGGAACCGCTTGCAATGCAGAATACCTCCTCCACGAATAAAACTGCCACACTAATCCAGGATCAACATAGAACGCATCGGGGGTGGCTAAATCTATCATATTGTAATTTTTCCATAATCCCTGAGACCCTCGAAACACAGGCAATCCCGACGATGCTGAGAGACCGGCTCCTACTAGCGCAATAATCCTTGTTGATTTGAGTAAATAATCTTGAAATTCTTTCAATTGCTTATTCATAACATTGATCTCTTGGGAAAACGAGAGAGCGTAGGGATGTATATATCTATGACAAACAACTTTATATCCAGAGTCACTCAAAATCAATCAATAATTTTAATTTTTTTTTTCATCTTACTCCATTTTTATTATTACTATTCTTACACATTTCTTATACATATATATATATATGTATATATATACATATTTTACTGGTTATTATTGACTCACTCTGGATTCCCCCTCATTCTTCTTGATCTTCCAAGCTAGATACTTAGCTGAATGACCCAATTCAACTCTCAGATTGGTAATGATTCTATTTCCAGTTAATTTGATAGGTGGAGCTCTGTAAAATATGATATCTTCAGCTACTTCCCCATCATCATTTTTTCTTGGTTTCTTATTAACAAAATGACCCAATTCACCTATATCCTCTTCTATTCTATATGCAAAAGTAGCGCCACTACTACCACCACTACCAATACTGCTGCCGCTACCACTAACATACAATGAGGAGTACGCGGGTGCAGAAATATGATAGTTTACCCCTACAGGAGTGATACTCGAAGGTATAGGTGTTGATTGTCTTTTGAAAATCTGCTGCTGTTGTTGTTGTTGTTGCTGTTGTTGTTGGTGGTGGTGTTGGTGTTGCTGCTGTTGTTGTTGCTGCTGTTGCTGCTGTTGTTGTTGAAATTGCTGCAATTGCTGTTCCTGTAATTTCTTTGCCTGGCTTTCTTGCAAATGCTCTTGTAACAGCTTGTAACTAGATGGGAGTTGAGGTTTTTCTTCTTGGCGATACGAAGCCACATGATCTAATGCACTGGGGGTAATACGGCTAAGTGGAAGGCTTCTAGACGGTGCCACAGACAAAGAGCCCAACACATTACCACCACTACCACCACCACCGCTGCCACTACCGGCGCTGATACTGCTACCACCACCACCAACTACAACATTTCTAGCTGGTTCATGATTCGGCGAGCCATGAGGGAGTGCTGGAGTTGTCGCATATACAGCATTGGTTGAACCACCTCCACCTTTTAATTGGGAGATTGGAGTGAACAAGTAAGCCCGACGTCCATTTTTAACATCATCATATTCTGGAATTGGTACTGTATTTGGACTAGTAGAATATTGCCCCAAGTCATCATTGGGTATAGGTGCAGATATATAAACCGAACCTTGAATAGGTGGTGAACATGCTGTACCAGGAATAGCATCTGGGACTGGATCGCCTAATTTAGCACCTGGCGTCAAACTAGATCTAATAGGAGATTCATACTTGATTAATTTACGATTTTCATGTAGTGGGATTAATGGTTGTTCGGGATCTTCCCTCACTTCATCAGGTAAACACGCTTTCCATGTTCTTATACGATTGAAAACATGAGTGTTCTCATTGTATCTAAACTCACAAATAAACCACGGTGCTGTGGAAGGAATTACCCCCTCCGGTAAGTCACCTTTTTGATACCTTGTCAAAAACAAAACGTAGCATGGACCAACTATATCATCGATTAAATGATCTCTATATTGCCCAGTCTTGCAAACTTCGTTCTGAAAGAATATTCGATCAATACCGTGACACGTTTGTTCGGGACGATAGTACCAACACATGTTACAATACCTCTTCCCATCCTCTGTCGACCATATACGAAAGATTTGTCCCACAATAGGTTTTTCCAGATCTGCGGGATTCTTCATAAGCACCCAATCACCAATCTTGTAGGAGTAGCCATCCACTTCCAACGACTCCAACGGAAATCTCAAAATACCATCACTTGAAGACGATGTGGCTAAAAGTACATCCTTATCCGACTTGCTCAACTCATTCTGTACAATAATATTGGCCTCTTTTTTGACTTGTTGATAATCCATAAACTCGTCACTATATGGATCATTTTGGAAGTATTGTTGGAAATTTGCAAACATCAAGTCTAGATCATCTATGAACTGGTCCACGTTTGCGTACTTCCTACTCCTCACCTTAACTCGGATTTCATTCAAACTTATGGGATTGGTTATGATCTGATAATAATCCGGATAAATTTTACTATCTGGCAACTTGTCGAAATATTTAATCAATGGACGATCTCTGCTATCGCGAAGTTTCTTGAACCCCTTCAAAATAAACTTTATACGAGTCTCAAATGGTTTATCTATAATTGGGGGACGCCCCCTCCTTATACCGGTTTCTGCCTGTCCCGCGCTCTGGGCATATTTAGAAACCCGACTAGGCTTAGGAGTGGTAAATGGCGACTGTCTCGCGTAGCCTGAAGAAGCTAATGGTTTAGACATGGAAACCGGTTCAGCTTGAGGCGTAACGCTCATTTCATAGTCATCGGTTTTCACGATAGGCGAGTTCTCTTGATAGTGTTGAATTTTGGTGGGTGGCAAACCTTGAGTTTCAAATGGTAATGAGTTTACAACAGCCATATCCTGTTTTCTTTCATCTGGCAAATCGCCGATATAAGGGAAAAGCAAACTTGATGCATTAGGAATGGATTTTTCACTTCTCAATTTGGGAATTACAGTATCGACAATGTACTGCTTCAAAATTTGCGCATGCTTATACACATCGGATCCAGGCAAGTTGTAGAACCTTGCATTCCACGAAATCAACGCCAAATCATCAATAAACTCCTGCGCATCAACATACTTGAGCTGCTTCAATTTCCTCCCTATAGCATGAAGCGAGAGGGGGTTCTTTATGACTTTATAATAGTCAGTGCCTGTCCTCAAAGGAAGTGTTTGAAAATGCTTTGTTATAGGCTCGTTGTTATCATATATCTTGTACAAATTCTCAAACAAGTTATTTAATTTGTTCAGTAGTTTTCTCCTTTCCTTTTCCGACATGATTTGCAGTTTTGGAAAAGTAAAGCAAACAAATTTTATATTTATACAGAACTCAAGGGAAATTTTTTGTTTCTGTATAGTTTTCAGTTTTTGTTTTTTCTGTTGGTCGATTTTTTCCAACGCACGTGGTAGCGTTGAGACACTAGCGACACTATCGAGCAGAGCGAGATAGTGGAGCATACTGGCTACCACCACTAGCGACACTGGCGACACTGGCGACACTAGCGACACTATCGAGCAGAGCGGGATAGTGGAACATATTGGCTACCACCACTAACGACACTGGCGACACTGGCGACACTTTGTAGACACTATCTCGCTCTGCTCGATATTAAAGCAACACTGGCTGCCACCGACAATGAATAAGTCAAAAGTCTTTTAACAAGTATCTAAATAGAAGATGTAGAATTGAGAAGAAAACGGGTAAGTCGAAAGTCTTAATGTACAAGTATCTAAATAAAAGATAAAGTCAGTGCTACTATACTATCTCGCTCTGCTCGATAGTGTAGCAGGATAGTGACAGTAAAAGATGAAGAATTGAAAAGAAAACGGCCAAGTCAAAAGTCTTTGAAAATTCTTTTCTTGGTGTTGGTATTCGACTTGTAGAAATTAAATTTGTGAGGGAACAACGATCCTTGTTGACTGTAAATGTCCCAATGCTGCTCCGCATTGTAAGGGGCCAACTATCCTTGCTGAGCGTAGATACCCCAATACGCTGCCCCACGCATTGTCGGGACCAATACAACTATCCTTGCTGAGCGTAGATACCCCAATACGCTGCCCCACGCATTGTCGGGACCAATACAACTATCCTTGCTGAGCGTAGATACCCCAATACGCTGCCCCACGCATTGTCGGGACCAATACAACTATCCTTGCTGAGCGTAGATACCCCAATACGCTGCCCCACGCATTGTCGGGACCAATACAACTATCCTTGCTGAGCGTAGATACCCCAATACGCTGCCCCACGCATTGTCGGGACCAATACAATTAGCCAAGCCTGTAGCTCTCCCAGCTAGTCAGTCGCGTTGGCAGCTAGTGTGCTCAAGGTACCAAGTATTGCTCCACTATCTCGCTCTGCTCGATAGTGTCCACACGGCTTGTTTTACATGCTTGGATCACCGTAGATACCCCAATGCTGCTCCACATTGTAGGGACCTGGATCTTTCCAATAGTCATTATACATTGTAAACATAATCACTTTTGAGCCCAATGTGCTTACAATGGATTTGACAGCAGCAACTTGATTTGGAACTGACGGTACACATGTGCCAAAGGTATCACCCTGGGTAGGCCAGCCAGTTTCTGTAATAAGAACATCTTTTGAAGTGCCACAAACACTTTGTAGATGCGAAATCTGCTGTTGTAGCCAGGGACCTGAATTGCTTGGCTCTACGCCACCATCCCAATACGGATGAGAATTCACCGCTAAATAATCAGACATCTGACACAACTGAGGGTTGGAGACATAGGCTACTAATGTATCGACAGTGACAATATACCCATTGTAATCGGGTGCATTGCTTTTCAACCATTGTCGTGCAGTATCAACCGCATTTTGCATTTGAGCCACGGTTGCTTCACCAGCATTGACTCTTTCATTACCAACTGCAATAGTATGCACAACACTCCATCCTCTAGAGCTCCCGGCAATAGCATTTTTGATTTCTTGCAATCCATTTTTAACAGATTGAGTATCGATATTCCACAACCCTAGATAAAGCTGCTGATGCAGGGAAAGAGACGCCAATACGTTTTCAATCCCTGAACAATCGGTGCTATATAGTCTGATAAGATCATAGCTTGTTAATTGGGCCATATCGGCTGCAACCTCGGAAGAAGTCTTACATTTGTCCGCCTTAGTGTATGGAGAATATGTGATTCCCTTGGACCCTATAACTGCCGTGGCAGCAGCCGAACTTCCTCCGTTTGAAGCTGTAGCTGTTTCTGTATTGATAGAGCCTGTGTATTTCCCTGGTGAGCCGCCTTGGAAAGTTTGTGTGTAAATAGCTCCTAGTGCACTTGAAGCTTGAGAGTCTATTGCTACTGCTGGCGCACTTGAAACTTGGGTGCCTATTACTGCTGCTGATGGTATATGTAAAGTAGTTACTGTGACTGTTATGGAAATAGTGGTGCCAGGTTTGGCCCCAGCCACTTGTGGATTTACGGCTGAGGATATTGTCGGAGTGGGTGCAATAGTAGGTGCTGCTATTGGTGCTTCTTGTGCAGTAGTAGCTGAACTACCACCGAAAATTTGATTAAATAAACTTTGGAGAAAACCGACTGATGAGGTCGTTGCTGGTGTTGGGACTATTGCCGGAGTGGCTGTAACAATAGGTGCTGCTGTTGCTGCTGCTGTTGCTGCTGCCGCTTGTGCGGTAGTTGTTGGGGTTACACCCATGATCCGATTCAACCAGCTTGCAAAAACACCAATAGATGAGGTAGTTGCTGGGACAGTAGTAGTTGGTACTGCAGCTGGGACAGTAGTTACAGCAGGTACTGCTGTCTGTACTGCATCTGCTGCTGCTACTGCTGCTACTGTTGTTTCAGGAACTGGCGCCACCGCAACTGCTACTGTAGGAGCCGGTACTATTGCAGTTGTAGTCTTATCCAAGCCGAAAAAATCGTCAAAGAATCCTCTTTTCACCGGCAACGCCTGTGAAAAACATGCAATTGCAAGATATAGTATGAGGTAGTCCAAATGCATGTATCTTTGAAATGAGCGGAGCTTTTAAGTTTTTGTAAATTTTGTGAATAAAAAATGTCGATAAAGTTTGTTGAGCTCGAGAGACTGTGGACAGTGAATGAGTAGTTTTAGAATTGTTGCAAAAAAAAAAAAAAGAAGGAAAGGTCCTAATGCTTACCTTGAAGGCTAGATGAAATGATAGACAGGGTTGAATGGAAAATGGTTTTTTTTCCTTCATTTCACACAAGTGAAGAATTATTATATATATATTATAAAGTTATAGTACTTCAATAGGTTCATGATGACTTGTGTGTGTGTGGGGGGGGGGGGGGGGGGGGGGGGGAGGAGATCAAAAATTCATTTACCTTGATGCCCTTTAGATTCAATTTTGTGTAACAAGACAACTTCTATTTTCTTTTCTTTTTGGAAAATTAATTTACCTAATCGGGTAATAAAGTTTGCGACCTCTTTGATCAATAAAGAAAAACTAAAGATTTACGCATATACTTCTGCTTATTAACGTTTTTTCAATGGCATATACTTTTGCTGTTAACGTTTTTTCAATGATTATTAAGGTAATGCCAACAAGTTTCCTTATTGAGCTGATTCTATTATCTTGCAGAGACACCCACCAACTGTAACGAGTTTAAAGAATTGACCAGGAAAGTCAGTACATTTCATAAAGGGTTTAATAAGAATATAGTGTTAAAAAGATTTCTAAAAACTACTCTGAAAAGATTGATGGGAGGGAGGCTCAGTCTAATTTACCATAAACGGGGATTATAATCACATATCCCTTTGATAATTGGAAAAGATACCAATTTAATATTACCATGAAACTTGGTTTGTAATTTTTTTTGTATTTCCAAAACAAGAAGTCAAGGTTTAAAGCTGCTGACCCAAACCCAGACTCGCATTTTTCGCAAACAAAAAAAAATTGACAATGATATAATAATTTTAGTACCGGGTCAAAGCATTGATTGATGCATCAAAAAGAAAAGGATAAGAAAAGGATAAGAAAAAGATACTAGGAAAATTGAGATATATCAGCCCCCTCTACCCTTGGTCTCCCCTTTCCCTCCTTCCCCCTTCTCTCCCCCTCCCCCTCTCCTTACACGCGGAACGCACAATTACTTCTTCACCGTTGCTTATCGTTCATTTACCCCACTTACTACATATAGTTATTTTCGAAGCAGCACTCAGTAGTTTCGTATCACTATACATTTAAGAATGCACCTAAAACTAAAAGTCAATATCAAAAGCACACTTGTTATTCTCGGTATTTCCTTTCACTTGAAGAATTTGATGATATAATAAAAAGCCACTAACATCACTACAACACAAAACCAAAAAAGCCATTTATCTTGCTTAGCTCTTCTTTCAACACTCCTTATCGTTCCCTGACTTACCCCAAGTGTAATCAATCCCTCCTCGAATTTTGCTTGGATTTTCTGCAAGGTTTCATTCTGTTCTACAATATCCTCAAAAGCTTGTTGTCCCATCTCCAATATACGATCGAGTTGCTGAGAACTTTTCTTGAGCGTTTGGTTCTCTTGATAGAATCCTTCTCGCTGCGACATGTAACTTTGTTGTTGTTGTTGCTGCTGCTGGCGAGTAGGATCAAATGGATTGTCACTAGGCTCACTGTTTGTCAATATGTGTCTCCTGCCTAACAACTCCTGCTTATTCGTTTCTTGAACCGCCAAGTCTCGCTGTTTTTTCAAACTTTCAAACTTTCTGGTGAAATTATCCAAATCCTCATTGAATTTGAGAACTCGGCTCTCATGCTTAGCAAATGAGGAGTCTGTGGTACTTTTATCAAGAAGATCAGAATACTCCTTTATGGTTTTTTTGAATGCAGTGATAGATGTCGTTATCGCGCCCTGGAGCGATAATGGCGATGTAGATAGGTTCTTTTCAAACTCGGTCAAGTCCCTATTGATGTTCTGTATCTGTTTCAATCCGTGATTATATATAGAGTTCATTGCCACGCAGATTTTCTTGTTTTAAAAGGTTATCTGTTGGTAAAGTTGTACTGCTTCGTGAGGTGGCTATAGCTAGTAAAGATATGCTAAATTCATCAAGTGTAAGTAGGTGATTTTTTTTTTCTTCCCACTTGTTCAATCAAGTCATAATTTCTTTTCGCGTTTAACAATTAAACGAAACCTTATTAGAGAACAAGAGAAGGAATAGGTAACCAACCTTATATAGGAAAGGGTATTTTATGGAGGGTTTATCAATGTCAAATGTTTAAAGATACGTGAGCAAAATAGTAATCTACTTGAAACCAACAATCAAAATTTCATTCTCTGTCACTTTTGATTTCATTGACTCTTATTTTTGATTTCATTGACTCTTACTTTTATTTTTTTTTTCTCTTCTCTCTCTATGTCATGAACCTGCCAAAGGCCAATAACACTGCCAAAGTACCAGTACTTACACCCATCAACCATTGCAAAACTTGTGTCTTGACGGATTTGATCTGCATTTGCATGTTTGCAATCTCCTCGTCGATTCTGCTGAATGTATCTTCAATCTTTAATTCATTTTGGGAGCTTTCTTCACGAATTCTTCCCTTTTCCAAGTTCAAGTCTAGCCTAACACTTGCCTGGTTCTTGGTAATCTCTTCTTTTAATCTATTTTTCAAATTTGTTAAATCCGTTCTTAGTTTTTCCTGGTCTTTTTTCAAACTGGTAAACTCCGACTTGTCCAAGGTTTGTAGCTCCCCTTTTAATTTGGCAAAATCAACTTTTTGCTGGTACGCAATGGACGACAAGGTCTCCTTTTTCACAAGATTGTTTGTTATCGAGTAAATACCATCGTTGATCGCTCCGTTGACTACTATCACTGCAGCTTCTGCTTGTTTCGCGTCAAATCCACCTTTCTCCTGCAACGTTTGTACGAATTTCCGTGTATCGAACTTGGTTATTGAGGACAAGCTCCGGAAATGATTTACAATTGAATATCTCCGCATCAGATTCCAAGAGTACATGTTGTTATGAGTTCTAGCCCGCCTTATCGGTGGTGGGGTAAGGTGTGTGTGTGTGTGTGTCTATTGTTGATTATCCCTTTTTCCTATAGTTACTTTTTCTTCCCCATCATTTAATTCCTTCAAGCGAAAAAAAAAAAATAAAAATAAAAATAAAACTATTCACACAAGGGCTCATCGCACATGTATAGTTATTATCTCCCCAATGAGAATGATGTTGACCAAAATTGGAAGGCTGAGGCTTTATTTATTGGGCAGGCTGACAGCAAATGTGACATATTTTCAACGATTTAAATCTACAGGAGACGATAAGTTTTCTAATATTGAAGATTTCAACAAATTGAAAACTGAATATAATTTTGGATACAATTTTAACTCATTAACTGATAGTGCAACAGGCACTAAGCTCGATTCACAAAAGGACACAGAGGTAAACCCCGAAACTGGAGACAGAGACAGAGACAGAGACACGTTGGATATCAATGCGATACTTGAGCAGGATCCACGTTTAGCTCAATTGCGTCCGGGATCTCATGAATACCGTGAAACTTTGTATCGGCTACATCAAGAATACGTTGCTAATCAAAAAAAAAGCCAAAAGAAACACGAATTCAACGAAAGAATGAAAGGTGTGCTTTTTGGGGCAATAGCGTTAGTTGGGCTAATTTCAGGACACCAGATATATATGAATTATGGCTCTTTAAAGAACCGGCTATTGAAAGATTATTATTATGGCGACTTGGAGGATAATGTTGAAAACACATCAACTACAAATGTCAAAACAAGCAAATATTTAGCAGCAAAGCTAGAAAAGGAATTAAGCGATGAGAATTTGACCAACCTAAAGAACTCAATGGAAGTGCCAGGTGTATATATGTTTGGTGATAACACAAAGATTCCTCTTAGAGTTTCCGGGTTTGACAATATTTTTCTTAGAGATGCTCTTGTGGAACGAGGATGCATCGTGGCAGTAACAGATAAGGGAAAAGTCCTTAAATGGAAAAAAGGCGACGACGCAAACAAAGTGTTTGAGATTGAACTTCCCGAGAAGGTGAAAAAAGTGGTTGGCACTAGGGATTTTTACTTTTTTTTAACTGAAAAAGGTGGAATCCTTTACACAGCGAAAAATGAGCAAGTTGGGTTTTTGCCGATGCTAAAGAAAAGCAGGTGGTTTGGATTATTGAGAGGTCACGAATGCAGCAAATTGAATGCAACAAACATTAAAGAATTGAGTGCTGGTGCTAACCATTTATTATTACTTGACAAATTTGGTCAAATTCTGGTTGTTAATACTGCTCACAAGCCAGAGAATCATGGACAGTTTGGTCCAAGCTACTCACCATTCGACAATGAGAAAACTCCGCCTGTTGACGAGGTTATTGATTTGCCTTTACTTAACAACGAAATTGCCAAGACATCCGACGGTGGGAAAGTTATTAAGTCTAGAACATTCACTGCTATAGCCAGTGGAGATTATTTCAACATTGTTTCTGATAGTACTGGGGATGTTTGGGCATGGGGTGATAACTCTTTTGGACAATGTGGAATGTTGAACACCACTCAATATCAGCCAGTGCCCAAACGGATATTTCAAAAAAGTGATTTTAAGAGGATATGTAGGAATGTACTAGGTACCAAAACCAAGGAGGAGTTATTCAACGTTGAAGATATATTTGCCACTAAGGATGCCAGTTTCATAGTATTGAATTACCTAGATCAAGATGTTATACTAAGCTTAGGAAATGGACTTAATGGACAATTGGGAGGAGGTAGGTATATGCAGGTATGTTCCTATCCTGAAATAATCAAGTCTTTGACAGGTTTACAAGAGTTTGACGAAACACAGAACCGTGTCAAGAAAATTGGAATTAAGAAATTAAGCGCTGGGAACAATCACTTGTTTGTAACTTTGGACAATTCAGGAGACAGCAAGGACGTGATGGCGTTCGGATCCAATGACTATGGACAACTAGGTAATGGAAAAAAGATAAAAACATGCAAACCAACAAAGTTGCCGGGTCTTTTGGAGCCACCAACTGATAATCAAGATAAATCGAAATTAGCAAAATCAATCAACGACACGAGCTCAAAGAGATTGCAGCTTTTAGATAGCCAAACAGTAGGTCGCAAGACCGTTGAGCAAGTTATAGTTGCAGGTGACGATGCATCATTGATCTATTATAAATGTAAATAAAGAGAGAGAGAGAGAGAGAAATGAATGGGGGGGAAGGAATAGAAAAACTCTATAATCAATATTTATTAAGGATGATTCTCGACATGCATTCTCTGTTCATAAGTATTTCTACTCTAATTTAAAAATATCGTTCAAAATTCTGATGGTATCTTCAGGAGATTTGACAGCGTGTCCAATGGTTCTTGGATCTTCGTAAATCTCATAATCATTACCACCTTTATAAGCCTTATCACCAAAGAAATGAATTTGTTTAAAGTTTTCATCAGCAACATGCTGTAAACAGTATGTTTTATCCCATCCGGTTGGGAACACATCAAACGAGATTTGTCCACCAATAGAATACGTCAATCCAAAGTCCTTGAAATTCTCCCTCAATTCATCTACCAATTTTTGTCTAAATTGATGAATTTTATCAAGAGCCTCGAAATCGTTTCTCTCTTGAGTTGAGGCATTTCTACCAATGGGTGAGACATTGATCATACCGTTTCTAAATTCAATAAAAGTACCTCTTCTTACGGGGATATCAATCTCCGATAAGTGTCTCAAGATGAATTTTGCTAATTTGTTGTACTTGTCTTCACCGAGCCAATTGATAAACGATTGCGAGGCCAACTGTTTACCCAATTTGTAAGCGGTCAACCCGTTTTCACTAAAACAATAGTCGAAATCTTGCAAGACATTAGGACCCAACTGTTCAACTTGTTTTGACAAATCAGAACCACCAACAAAACCAATGACAACTTTGGATCTTAATTTTTCTAAAGTTTTCTTCATCTCATCAGAAATGGTTAATCTTGCTGGTGTCAATGTACCATCAACATCGAATAAGACTAAAGTTGAAGGGTCTTCTTTGTTTGCGAACGACATGCTTTAAAGAGAAATGTGGGCCGAGGATAAAGAACTGTGTTTGAATAAACTTGTTTCAAACAATAATAGATGTGGAAAAAAAAAAGATGGTTACTTGATAACCCACGAGAAGAGAAGAGAAAAAAAAAATTCCATCTTTAATTTAATGCGTATTTTCTTTGTATACGTGTTTTCGTAGTATACGTATTTTCTTTGTATAGGTATTTTTTTTTCCTTTATTGATTATGATTTTGACGTTATTATGTAGAGCTTTAGTAAAACTTTCGCGATCAGTGGGAATTGTGTAGTGTAGATGTATGTGTAACATGGTTGAACAAAAAAGGTTTATTGAACGAGAAAAGTAGAATGTAGAAAGTGGAAAGTACAAGGGAGAAAAGAGAAAGGAGGAAGAAGAAAAGAGAAAAGAGAAAAGTAGAAAGCAGGAAAAAGAGTGTGTGTGAATGAGAGGTAGACTGTGTGTAGGTAAAGGGTGTGTAGGTGGACTGTCTAGATGGTATTCCACATGGAGTACCTCTCATTAAAAGTATACTCTGAAAAAGAGTATACTAAGAGGTGGCGGCTGGTGGTGGCGGCTAGTGGTGGCGGCTAGTGTGCTCTACTCGATAGTGTCGCTCTACTCGATAGTGTCGCTCGATAGTGTCTCTAGTGGTGAGTAAAAAAAACTATATATATTAAAATCGGTACTAATTCTGGTTTTAAGCTACTGTTTATCCAAACTTTTCTTGAACTTTGGAGTAAAGTATCTCACATCTATTAACCTCTGTTGAAGTTATTACACAGTCATTAACCAATTCCATTGTTGGTGGGTACTAAAAAAAAGCACAACTAAATTTTCGCAGCTTTAAAAAAACTGAAAATTGGTACATATGTGATTATCTGGCATACAGATCCTTACATGCGTTTCCATGATGTAGAAACAAAGCATATCTCTCATTTATCAGATACCCTTAACTTTTGATAAAAAATAAATAGAAAAAAATAAAAAGAAAAAGGGTATGGGTATGGGTATGGGTGTTGCGTCGGGGTGGGGGGGGGGGAGAGGGGAGTCTCTACTGATATTCTGGAGGACTGTCGTCGTCAGTCTCATAGCTTCGCTTTCTCTTGTGGTAATCATCAATGGCTTTCTCTTGAGCTCTAAATACTCCATCTAGCATTTTCATTGCTGTCTCGTCGTCATAACTCAATCTTACGAAAAAATAATGCAAATATATAATCTTTGAAAACAAACATGTCGTGAGTGCATAGCCTATAAAAGTTGAGGCTTTGATTATAAATTTTTGCCATTCAGGAGTTTCTTTCCTCGCTTCGGTTTCTGTGTTTGAACTTGAATTTGGATCTGTTTGGTGTGAAGGATCTTCTACATCTTCATCTTCAGTATGAACATTAGATCCCGAAACGTCAGCATTGTTGAGTGACCGGGACCTCGCTTGCTGCGGATCCTGAATATCCAAATCAATTAGATTTGTTTTAGTCTCGGCGGAAGGTAGATCATTTTCAATGGTATGTTCGCTAGTCATGCTGCTGGTGTTTGTAGTGGTGGTGGTGGATGACGTACTGGCGCCTTTGCCTTCCATCAC